>NW_018744696.1:0-39441 GCF_001683475.1 Chenopodium quinoa | reverse complement strand
ATGTATTTTACTTTTATTTGATTAAATTAGCTTTGTTTGAATTTATTTCACTCTCATTTGATTCAAATAGCTTTGTTTGAATGTGTTTGACTTTCATTTGATTCAATTAGCTTTGTAGAATGTATTTGACTTTCATTTGATTCAAATAGCTTTGTTTGAATGTGTTTGACTTTCATTTGATTCAATTAGCTTTGTAGAATATATTTGACTTTCATTTGATTCAATTAGCTTTGTTTGAATGTGTTTAACTTTCATTTGATTCAATTTGCTTTGTAGAATGTATTTGACTTTTATTTGATTTAATTAGCTTTGTTTGAATGTATTTGACTCTCATTTGATTCAAATAGCTTTGTTTGAATGTGTTTGACATTCATTTGATTCAATTAGCTTTGTAGAATATTTGACTTTTATTTGATTCCAATAGCTTTGTTTAAATGTGTTTGACTTTCATTTGATTCAATTACTTTGTAGAATGTATTTGACTTTTATTGATTTAATTGCTTTGTTTGAATGTATTTGACTTTTATTTGATTTAATTAGCTTTGTTTGAATGTATTTGACTCTCATTTGATTCAATAGCTTTGATTGAATGTGTTTGACTTTCATTTGATTCAATTAGCTTTGTTTGAATGTGTTTAACTTTCATTGATTCAATTAGCTTTGTTTGAATGTGTTTAACTTTATTTGATTCATTTAGCTTTGTTTGAATGTGTTTGACTTTCATTTAATTCAATTAGCTTTGTAGAATGTATTTGACTTTCATTTGATTCAAATAGCTTTGTTTGAATGTGTTTGACTTTCATTTTATTCAATTAGCTTTGTACAATGAATTTGACTTTCATTTGATTCAAATAGCTTTGTTTGAATGTGTTTGAATTTCATTTAATTCAATTTGCTTTGTAGAATGTATTTGACTTCATTTGATTCAATTAGCTTTGTTGAATGTATTCGACTTTATTTGATTTAATTTGCTTTGTTTGAATGTTATTTGATTCAAATAGCTTTGTAGAATGTATTTGACTTTCATTTGATTCAAATAGCTTTGTAGAATGTATTTGACTTTCATTTGATTCAAATAGCTTTGTTTGAATGTGTTGACTTTCATTTGATTCAATTAGCTTCTTTCATTTGATTCAATTAGCTTTGTTTGAAAGTGTTTGACTTTCATTTGATTCATTTAGCTTTGTTGAATGTGTTTGACTTTCATTTAATTCAATTAGCTTGTAGAATGTATTTAACTTTCATTTGAACTTTGTTTGAATGTGTTTGACTTTCATTTGATTCAATTAGCTTTGTAGAATGTATTTGACTTTCATTTGCTTTGTTTGAATGTGTTTGACTTTCATTTGATTCAATTAGCTTTGTAGAATGTATTTTACTTTATTTGATTAAATTAGCTTGTTTGAATTTATTTGACTTTCATTTGATTCAAATAGCTTTGTTTGAACGTGTTTGACTTTCATTTGATTCATTTAGCTTTGTTGAATGTGTTTGACTTTCATTTAATTCAATTAGCTTTGTAGAATGTATTTAACTTTCATTTGAATCAAAAAGCTTTGTTTGAATGTGTTTGACTTTCATTTGATTCAATTAGCTTGTAGAATGTATTTGACTTTCATTTGATTCAAATAGCTTTGTTTGAATGTGTTTGACTTTCATTTGATTCAATTAGCTTTGTAGAATGTATTTGACTTTCATTTAAATTAAAAAGCTTTGTTTGAATGTGTTGACTTTTTTGATTCAATTAGCTTTGTAGAATGTGACTTTTATTTCATTCAAATAGCTTTGTTTGAATGTGTTTACTTCATTTGATTCAAATAGCTTTGTTGAATGTATTCGACTTTTATTTGATTTAATTTGCTTTGTTGAATGTATTTGACTCTCATTTGATTCAAATAGCTTTGTAGAATGTCATTTGATTCAAATAGCTAAGAATGTATTTGACTTTCATTTGATTCAAATAGCTTTTTTGAATGTGATTGACTTTCATTTGATTCAATTAGCTTTGTAGAATATATTTGACTTTCATTTGATTCAATTAGCTTTGTTTGAAAGTGTTTAACTTTCATTTGATTCATTTAGCTTTGCTTGAATGTGTTTGACTTTCATTTAATTCAATTAGCTTGTAGAATGTATTTAACTTTCATTTGAATAAAATAACTTTGTTTGAATGTGTTTGACTTTCATTTGATTCAATTAGCTTTGTAGAATGTATTTGACTTTCATTTAAATTAAAAAGCTTTGTTTGAATGTGTTTGACTTTCATTTGATTCAATTAGCTTTGTAGAATGTATTTTACTTTTATTTGATTAAATTAGCTTTGTTTGAATTTATTTGACTCTCATTTGATTCAAATAGCTTTGTTTAATGTGTTTGACTTTCATTTGATTCAATTAGCTTAGAATGTATTTGACTTTCATTTGATTCAAATAGCTTTGTTTGAATGTGTTTGACTTTCATTTGATTCAATTAGCTTTGTAGAATGACTTTTATTTGATTCAATTAGCTTTGTTTGAATGTGTTTGACTTTCATTTGATTCAATTAGCTTTGTAGAATGTATTTGACTTTTATTTGATTTGCTTTGTTTGAATGTATTTGACTTCATTTGATTCAAATAGCTTTGTTTGAATGTGTTTGACATTCATTTGATTCAATTAGCTTTGTAGAATGTATTTGACTTTTATTTGATTCAATAGCTTTGTTTAAATGTGTTTGACTTTCATTTGATTCAATTAGCTTTGTAGAATGTATTGACTTTCTCTTTTATTTGATTTGCTTTGTTTGAATGTATTTGACTCTCATTTGATTCAAATAGCTTTGATTGAATGTGTTTGACTTTCATTTGATTCAATTAGCTTTGTTTGAATGTGTTTGACTTTCATATGATTCAATTAGCTTTGTTTGAATGTGTTTAACTTTATTTGATTCATTTAGCTTTGTTTGAATGTGTTTGACTTTCATTTAATTCAATTAGCTTTGTAGAATGTATTTGACTTTCATTTGATTCAAATAGCTTTGTTTGAATGTGTTTGACTTTCATTTTATTCAATTAGCTTTGTACAATGAATTTGACTTTCATTTGATTCAAATAGCTTTGTTTGAATGTGTTTGAATTTCATTTGATTCAATTTGCTTTGTAGAATGCATTTCACTTTCATTTGATTTATATAGCTTTGATTGAATGTGTTTGACTTTCATTTGATTCAATTAGCTTTGTTTGAATGTGTTTGACTTTCATTGATTCAATTAGCTTTGTTTGAATGTGTTTAACTTTATTTGATTCATTTAGCTTTGTTTGAATGTGTTTGACTTTCATTTAATTCAATTAGCTTTGTAGAATGTATTTGACTTTCATTTGATTCAAATATCTTTGTTTGAATGTGTATGACTTTCATTTTATTCAATTAGCTTTGTACAATGAATTTGACTTTCATTTGATTCAAATAGCTTTGTTTGAATGTGTTTGAATTTCATTTGATTCAATTTGCTTTGTAGAATGCATTTCACTTTCATTTGATGCTTTGATTGAATGTGTTTGACTTTCATTTGATTCAATTAGCTTTGTTTGAATATGTTTGACTTTCATTGATTCAATTAGCTTTGTTTGAATGTGTTTACTTTATTTGATTCATTTAGCTTTGTTTGAATGTGTTTGACTTTCATTTAATTCAATTAGCTTTGTAGAATGTATTTGACTTTCATTTGATTCAAATAGCTTTGTTTGAATGTGTTGACTTTCATTTATTCAATTAGCTTTGTACAATGAATTTGACTTTCATTTGATTCAAATAGCTTCGTTTGAATGTGTTTGAATTTCATTTGATTCAATTTGCTTTGTAGAATGTTTTTCATTTGATTCTTTGTTTGAATGTGTTTGACTTTCATTGATTCAATTAGCTTTGTTGAATGTATTTGACTTTCATGCTTTGTTTGAATGTGTTTGACTTTCATTTGATTCAATTAGCTTTGTAGAATGTATTTGACTTTCATTTGATTCAAATAGCTTTGTTTGAATGTGTTTGACTTTCATTTGATTCAATTAGCTTTGTAGAATGTATTTGACTTTCATTTAAATTAAAAAGCTTTGTTTGAATGTGTTTGACTTTCATTTGATTCAATTAGCTTTGTAGAATGTATTTTACTTTTATTTGATTAAATTAGCTTTGTTGAATGTGTTTGACTTTCATTTGATTCAATTAGCTTTGTAGATGTATTTGACTTTCATTTAAATTAAAAAGCTTTGTTTGAATGTGTTTTGACTTTCATTTGATTCAATTAGTTTTGTAGAATGTATTTTACTTTTATTTGATTAAATTAGCTTTGTTTGAATTTATTTCACTCTCATTTCATTCAATAGCTTTGTTTGAATGTGTTGACTTTCATTTAATTCAATTAGCTTTATAGAATGTATTTGACTTTCATTTGATTCAAATAGCTTTGTTTGAATGTGTTTGACTTTCATTTGATTCAATTAGCTTTGTAGAATATATTTGACTTTCATTTGATTCAATTAGCTTTGTTTGAATGTGTTTGACTTTCATTTGATTCAATTAGCTTTGTAGAATGTATTTGACTTTTATTTGATTTAATTAGCTTTGTTTGAATGTATTTGACTCTCATTTGATTCAAATAGCTTTGTTTGAATGTGTTTGACATTCATTTGATTCAATTAGCTTTGTAGAATGTATTTGACTTTTATTTGATTCCAATAGCTTTGTTTAAATGTGTTTGACTTTCATTTGATTCAATTAGCTTTGTAGAATGTATTTGACTTTTATTTGCTTTGTTTGAATGTATTTGACTTTTATTTGATTTAATTAGCTTTGTTTGAATGTATTTGACTCTCATTTGATTCAAATAGCTTTGATTGAATGTGTTTGACTTTCATTTGATTCAATTAGCTTTGATTGCTTTGTTTGAATGTCTTATTTTGATTCATTTAGCTTTGTTTGAATGTGTTTGACTTTCATTTATTCAATTAGCTTTGTAAATGAATTTGACTTTCATTTGATTCAAATAGCTTTGTTTGAATGTGTTTGACTTTCATTTTATTCAATTAGCTTTGTACAATGAATTTGACTTTCATTTGATTCAAATAGCTTTGTTTGAATGTGTTTGAATTTCATTTGATTCAATTTGCTTTGTAGAATGCATTTCACTTTCATTTGATTTATATAGCTTTGTTTGAATGTGTTTGAATTTCATTGATTCAATTAGCTTTGTAGAATGTATTTGACTTTTATTTGATTTAATTTGCTTTGTTTGAATGTATTTGACTCATTTGATTCAAATAGATTTTGTAGAATGTATTTGACTTTCATTTGATTCAAATAGCTTTGTTTGAATGTGTTTGACTTTCATTTTATTCAATTAGCTTTGTACAATGAATTTGATTTTCATTTGATTCAAATAGCTTTGTTTGAATGTGTTTGAATTTCATTTGATTCAATTTGCTTTGTAGAATGCATTTCACTTTCATTTGATTTAATAGCTTTGTTTGAATGTGTTTGAATTTCAATTGATTCAATTAGCTTTGTAGAATGTATTTGACTTTTATTTGATTTAATTTGCTTTGTTTGAATGTATTTGACTCATTTGATTCAAATAGATTTGTAGAATGTATTTGACTTTCATTTGATTCAAATAGCTTTGTAGAATGTATTTGACTTTCATTTGATTCAAATACATTTGAGCTTTGTAGAATGTATTTGACTTTCATTTGATTCAAATAGCTTTGTTTGAATGTGTTTGACTTTCATTTAATTCAATTAGCTTTGTAGAATGTATTTGGCTTTCATTTGAATCAAATAACTTTGTTTGAATGTGTTTGACTTTCATTTGATTCAATTAGCTTTGTAGAATGTATTTACTTTATTTGATTAAATTAGCTTTGCTTGAATGTGTTTGACTTTCATTTGATTCAATTAGCTTTGTAGCATGTATTTGACTTTCATTTAAATTAAAAAGCTTTGTTTGAATGTGTTTGACTTTCATTTGATTCAATTAGTTTTGTAGAATGTATTTTACTTTTATTGATTAAATTAGCTTTGTTTGAATTTATTTCACTCTCATTTCATTCAAATAGCTTTGTTTGAATGTGCTTGACTTTCTTTTGATTCAATTAGCTTTATAGAATGTATTTGACTTTCATTTGATTCAAATAGCTTTGTTTGAATGTGTTTGACTTTCATTTGATTCAATTAGCTTTGTAGAATATATTTGACTTTCATTTGATTCAATTAGCTTTGTTTGAATGTGTTTGACTTTCATTTGATTCAATTAGCTTTTGTAGAATGTATTTGACTTTTATTTGATTTAATTAGCTTTGTTTGAATGTATTTGACTCTCATTTGATTCAAATAGCTTTGTTTGAATGTGTTGGCATTCATTTGATTCAATTAGCTTTTGTAGAATGTATTTGACTTTTATTTGATTCCAATAGCTTTGTATAAATGTGTTTGACTTTCATTTGATTCAATTAGCTTTGTAGAATGTATTTGACTTTTATTTAATTTAATTTGCTTTGTTTGAATGTATTTGACTTTTTTTTGATTTAATTAGCTTTGTTTGAATGTATTTGACTCTCATTTGATTCAAATAGCTTTGATTGAATGTGTTTGACTTTCATTTGATTCAATTAGGTTTGTTTGAATGTGTTTGACTTTCATATGATTCAATTAGCTTTGTTGAATGTGTTTAACTTATTTTGATTCATTTAGCTTTGTTTGAATGTGTTTGACTTTCATTTAATTCAATTAGCTTTGTAGAATGTATTTTGACTTTCATTTGATTCAAATAGCTTTGTTTGAATGTGTTTGACTTTTATTTTATTCAATTAGCTTTGTACAATGAATTTGACTTTCATTTGATTCAAATAGCTTTGTTTGAATGTGTTTGAATTTCATTTGATTCAATTTGCTTTGTAGAATGCATTTCACTTTCATTTGATTTATATAGCTTTGTTTGAATGTGTTTGAATTTCAATTGATTCAATTACCTTTGTAGAATGTATTTGACTTTTATTTGATTTAATTTGCTTTGTTTGAATGTATTTTGACTCATTTGATTCAAATAGCTTTGTGGAATGTATTTGACTTTCATTTGATTCAAATAGCTTTGTAGAATGTATTTGACTTTCATTTGATTCAAATAGCTTTGTTTGAATGTGTTTGACTTTCATTTGATTCAAATAGCTTTGTAGAATGTATTTGACTTTCATTTGATTCAAATAGCTTTGTTTTGAATGTGTTTGACTTTCATTTAATTCAATTAGCTTTGTAGAATGTATTTGGCTTTCATTTGAATCAAATAACTTTGTTTGAATGTGTTTGACTTTCATATGATTCAATTAGCTTTGTAGAATGTATTTGACTTTCATTTGATTCAAATTAGCTTTGTTTGAATGTGTTTGACTTTCATTTGATTCAATTAGCTTTGTAGAATGTATTTTACTTTTATTTGATTAAATTAGCTTTGTTTGAATTTAATTCACTCTCATTTGATTCAAATAGCTTTGTTTGAATGTGTTTGACTTTCATTTGATTAAATTAGCTTTGTAGAATGTATTTGACTTTCATTTGATTCAAATAGCTTTGTTTGAATGTGTTTGACTTTCATTTGATTCAATTAGCTTTGTAGAATATATTTGACTTTCATTTGATTCAATTAGCTTTGTTTGAATGTGTTTGACTTTCATTTGATTCAATTAGCTTTGTAGAATGTATTTGACTTTTATTTGATTTAATTAGCTTTGTTTTAATGTATTTGACTCTCATTTGATTCAAATAGCTTTGTTTGAATGTGGTTGACATTCATTTGATTCAATTAGCTTTGTAGAATGTATTTGACTTTTATTTGATTCCAATAGCTTTGTTTAAATGTGGTTGACTTTCATTTGATTCAATTAGCTTTGTAGAATGTATTTGACTTTTATTTAATTTAATTTGCTTTGTTTGAATGTATTTGACTTTTATTTGATTTAATTAGCTTTGTTTGAATGTATTTGACTCTCATTTGATTCAAATAGCTTTGATTGAATGTGTTTGACTTTCATTTGATTCAATTAGGTTTGTTTGAATGTGTTTGACTTTCATATGATTCAATTAGCTTTGTTTGAATGTGTTTAACTTATTTTGATTCATTTAGCTTTGTTTGAATGTGTTTGACTTTCATTTAATTCAATTAGCTTTGTAGAATGTATTTGACTTTCATTTGATTCAAATAGCTTTGTTTGAATGTGTTTGACTTTCATTTTATTCAATTATCTTTGTACAATGAATTTGACTTTCATTTGATTCAAATAGCTTTGTTTGAATGTGTTTGAATTTCATTTGATTCAATTTGCTTTGTAGAATGCATTTCACTTTCATTTGATTTATATAGCTTTGTTTGAATGTGTTTGAATTTCAATTGATTCAATTAGCTTTGTAGAATGTATTTGACTTTTATTTGATTTAATTTGCTTTGTTTGAATGTATTTGACTCATTTGATTCAAATAGATTTGTAGAATGTATTTGACTTTCATTTGATTCAAATAGCTTTGTAGAATGTATTTGACTTTCATTTGATTCAAATAGCTTTGTTTGAATGTGTTTGACTTTCATTTGATTCAAATAGCTTTGTAGAATGTATTTGACTTTCATTTGATTCAAATAGCTTTGTTTGAATGTGTTTGACTTTCATTTAATTCAATTAGCTTTGTAGAATGTATTTGGCTTTCATTTGAATCAAATAACTTTGTTTGAATGTGTTTGACTTTCATATGATTCAATTAGCTTTGTAGAATGTATTTGACTTTCATTTGATTCAAATAGCTTTGTTTGAATGTGTTTGACTTTCCTTTGATTCAATTAGCTTTGTAGAATGTATTTGACTTTCATTTAAATTAAAAAGCTTTGTTTGAATGTGTTTGACTTTCATTTGATTCAATTAGCTTTGTAGAATGTGTTTTACTTTTATTTGATTAAATTAGATTTGTTTGAATTTATTTCACTCTCATTTGATTCAAATAGCTTTGTTTGAATGTGTTTGACTTTCATTTGATTCAATTAGCTTTGTAGAATGTATTTGACTTTCATTTGATTCAAATAGCTTTGTTTGAATGTGTTTGACTTTCATTTGATTCAATTAGCTTTATAGAATATATTTGCCTTTCATTTGATTCAATTAGCTTTGTAGAATGATTTGACTTTCATTTGATTCAAATAGCTTTGTTTGAATGTGTTTGACTTTCATTTGATTCAATTAGCTTTGTAGAATATATTTGACTTTCATTTGATTCAATTAGCTTTGTTTGAATGTGTTTGACATTCATTTGATTCAATTAGCTTTGTAGAATGTATTTGACTTTTATTTGATTCCAATAGCTTTGTTTAAATGTGTTTGACTTTCATTTGATTCAATTAGCTTTGTAGAATGTATTTGACTTTTATTTGATTTAATTGCTTTGTTTGAATGTATTTGACTTTTATTTGATTTAATTAGCTTTGTTTGAATGTATTTGACTCTCATTTGATTCAAATAGCTTTGATTGAATGTGTTTGACTTTCATTTGATTCAATTAGCTTTGTTTGAATGTGTTTGACTTTC
Organism: Chenopodium quinoa; assembly: GCF_001683475.1. Classification (NCBI taxonomy): domain Eukaryota; kingdom Viridiplantae; phylum Streptophyta; class Magnoliopsida; order Caryophyllales; family Amaranthaceae; genus Chenopodium; species Chenopodium quinoa. Next base: position 29,851 of record NW_018744696.1, on the reverse strand, counting down.
ATATGATTCAATTAGCTTTGTTTGAATGTGTTTAACTTTATTTAATTCATTTAGCTTTGTTTGAATGTGTTTGACTTTCATTTAATTCAATTAGCTTTGTAGAATGTATTTGACTTTCATTTGATTCAAATAGCTTTGTTTGAATGTGTTTGGCTTTCATTTTATTCAATTAGCTTTGTACAATGAATTTGACTTTCATTTGATTCAAATAGCTTTGTTTGAATGTGTTTGAATTTCATTTCATTCAATTTGCTTTGTAGAATGCATTTCACTTTCATTTGATTTATATAGCTTTGTTTGAATGTGTTTGAATTTCAATTGATTCAATTACCTTTGTAGAATGTATTTGACTTTTATTTGATTTAATTTGCTTTGTTTGAATGTATTTGACTCATTTGATTCAAATAGCTTTGTGGAATGTATTTGACTTTCATTTGATTCAAATAGCTTTGTAGAATGTATTTGACTTTCATTTGATTCAAATAGCTTTGTTTGAATGTGTTTGACTTTCATTTGATTCAAATAGCTTTGTAGAATGTATTTGACTTTCATTTGATTCAAATAGCTTTGTTTGAATGTGTTTGACTTTCATTTAATTCAATTAGCTTTGTAGAATGTATTTGGCTTTCATTTGAATCAAATAACTTTGTTTGAATGTGTTTGACTTTCATATGATTCAATTAGCTTTGTAGAATGTATTTGACTTTCATTTGATTCAAATAGCTTTGTTTGAATGTGTTTGACTTTCATTTGATTCAATTAGCTTTGTAGAATGTATTTGACTTTCATTTAAATTAAAAAGCTTTGTTTGAATGTGTTTAACTTTCATTTGATTCAATTAGCTTTGTAGAATGTATTTTACTTTTATTTGATTAAATTAGCTTTGTTTGAATTTAATTCACTCTCATTTGATTCAAATAGCTTTGTTTGAATGTGTTTGACTTTCATTTGATTAAATTAGCTTTGTAGAATGTATTTGACTTTCATTTGATTCAAATAGCTTTGTTTGAATGTGTTTGACTTTCATTTGATTCAATTAGCTTTGTAGAATATATTTGACTTTCATTTGATTCAATTAGCTTTGTTTGAATGTGTTTGACTTTCATTTGATTCAATTAGCTTTGTAGAATGTATTTGACTTTTATTTGATTTAATTAGCTTTGTTTTAATGTATTTGACTCTCATTTGATTCAAATAGCTTTGTTTGAATGTGGTTGACATTCATTTGATTCAATTAGCTTTGTAGAATGTATTTGACTTTTATTTGATTCCAATAGCTTTGTTTAAATGTGGTTGACTTTCATTTGATTCAATTAGCTTTGTAGAATGTATTTGACTTTTATTTAATTTAATTTGCTTTGTTTGAATGTATTTGACTTTTATTTGATTTAATTAGCTTTGTTTGAATGTATTTGACTCTCATTTGATTCAAATAGTGATGTGTAAACTAATAGAAGGAATTAGTTTAAACAACTTAATGGATCAAACTTAAGCAAAGATTAGAGAAAGGCTTGTGTTTAGGTACGGTTTTTGTAGGTTTTAGGTGGGTTTTTGGAGCAGGTTTATCGTGGGTTTTGGCTAGGAAAATGGCGTGGCTATTTTAGTGGAAATAGGAATGGAATTGACTTGGGTTTGTAAGGAATACTCACTTAACAAACTAGGATATGAAGGCAAGGAATTCTCACTTAAGCCTACTAGGTGCTCTACTTAGTTAAGGAATACTCTACTTAACTAGGTGTTGCAAAATTGCGTGGAAGGATTACTCACTTGACCACTCAATCTCTTCAAGTCTAACTTGGAAACAAAACCGGTTATTTTACAACCAAAATAATCAGTTTATAAGTTCAAGCAAAAGCTTCTTTTTTCATTCATCATAATCTGTTTTCTTACTACACTTACATAGGCTTAAATAGGCAATAGAAAACAGCTACACTACACGCATTCAACAAGACTAGGATGCGTTTATTACAACAATCATTGAGGCTTTCTAACTACCCCAAAGGACGCCTAAGTTGAACAGCTATATTAGGATGCTTAAAGCTTGTTATTAACGTAATTAAAACACTAAAAAAAAACTGATTAAGAAGAAGCTAAACAGCCATCAAATAAGCAGCCACAAAAACGTGTAACTCCCCCTTGATTTACGCCCTCTTGAATGCTTCAACTTGCTGCCATGTTTATTGCTTGTAACTTGGATTCCTCTTCCCTTTAATCATAAGTAAATGAACCAAGCAAACAGCCACCAACTTATCAAGAACCGTTGGAATGCATTTGTAACCCCCCCCCTTGATTCATGCTTCTTTTAGTTACTCTCTTAATGCAGCTCCCTTGAACTCTTCCTTTCCTCACGTCATTCCAAAAGACCCAAGGCTGTCCCATGCTTCTTTTAATTCGTGTAATGAGCATTTTAACAAGTAAAGTCGTGATTAGCAACACAAAAGGACCATGGGCAGCAAAGGCATCCAATGCTTGGTCTTCAAAAGATTTCGCAAGAACCAACTCGTTGGACAAACCGTAACTTGGACTTGAGGACTGATTATGATTAAGATTGATTGGATTAAAAGACTCCTCATGATTTACATCATCTTGATTCACATCAAATAGCTTTGATTGAATGTGTTTGACTTTCATTTGATTCAATTAGGTTTGTTTGAATGTGTTTGACTTTCATATGATTCAATTAGCTTTGTTTGAATGTGTTTAACTTATTTTGATTCATTTAGCTTTGTTTGAATGTGTTTGACTTTCATTTAATTCAATTAGCTTTGTAGAATGTATTTGACTTTCATTTGATTCAAATAGCTTTGTTTGAATGTGTTTGACTTTCATTTTATTCAATTATCTTTGTACAATGAATTTGACTTTCATTTGATTCAAATAGCTTTGTTTGAATGTGTTTGAATTTCATTTGATTCAATTTGCTTTGTAGAATGCATTTCACTTTCATTTGATTTATATAGCTTTGTTTGAATGTGTTTGAATTTCAATTGATTCAATTAGCTTTGTAGAATGTATTTGACTTTTATTTGATTTAATTTGCTTTGTTTGAATGTATTTGACTCATTTGATTCAAATAGATTTGTAGAATGTATTTGACTTTCATTTGATTCAAATAGCTTTGTAGAATGTATTTGACTTTCATTTGATTCAAATAGCTTTGTTTGAATGTGTTTGACTTTCATTTGATTCAAATAGCTTTGTAGAATGTATTAGACTTTCATTTGATTCAAATAGCTTTGTTTGAATGTGTTTGACTTTCATTTAATTCAATTAGCTTTGTAGAATGTATTTGGCTTTCATTTGAATCAAATAACTTTGTTTGAATGTGTTTGACTTTCATATGATTCAATTAGCTTTGTAGAATGTATTTGACTTTCATTTGATTCAAATAGCTTTGTTTGAATGTGTTTGACTTTCCTTTGATTCAATTAGCTTTGTAGAATGTATTTGACTTTCATTTAAATTAAAAAGCTTTGTTTGAATGTGTTTGACTTTCATTTGATTCAATTAGCTTTGTAGAATGTGTTTTACTTTTATTTGATTAAATTAGATTTGTTTGAATTTATTTCACTCTCATTTGATTCAAATAGCTTTGTTTGAATGTGTTTGACTTTCATTTGATTCAATTAGCTTTGTAGAATGTATTTGACTTTCATTTGATTCAAATAGCTTTGTTTGAATGTGTTTGACTTTCATTTGATTCAATTAGCTTTATAGAATATATTTGCCTTTCATTTGATTCAATTAGCTTTGTAGAATGATTTGACTTTCATTTGATTCAAATAGCTTTGTTTGAATGTGTTTGACTTTCATTTGATTCAATTAGCTTTGTAGAATATATTTGACTTTCATTTGATTCAATTAGCTTTGTTTGAATGTGTTTGACATTCATTTGATTCAATTAGCTTTGTAGAATGTATTTGACTTTTATTTGATTCCAATAGCTTTGTTTAAATGTGTTTGACTTTCATTTGATTCAATTAGCTTTGTAGAATGTATTTGACTTTTATTTGATTTAATTGCTTTGTTTGAATGTATTTGACTTTTATTTGATTTAATTAGCTTTGTTTGAATGTATTTGACTCTCATTTGATTCAAATAGCTTTGATTGAATGTGTTTGACTTTCATTTGATTCAATTAGCTTTGTTTGAATGTGTTTGACTTTCATATGATTCAATTAGCTTTGTTTGAATGTGTTTAACTTTATTTAATTCATTTAGCTTTGTTTGAATGTGTTTGACTTTCATTTAATTCAATTAGCTTTGTAGAATGTATTTGACTTTCATTTGATTCAAATAGCTTTGTTTGAATGTGTTTGGCTTTCATTTTATTCAATTAGCTTTGTACAATGAATTTGACTTTCATTTGATTCAAATAGCTTTGTTTGAATGTGTTTGAATTTCATTTCATTCAATTTGCTTTGTAGAATGCATTTCACTTTCATTTGATTTATATAGCTTTGTTTGAATGTGTTTGACTTTCAATTGATTCAATTAGCTTTGTAGAATGTATTTGACTTTTATTTGATTTAATTTGCTTTGTTTGAATGTATTTGACTCATTTGATTCAAATAGATTTGTAGAATGTATTTGACTTTCATTTGATTCAAATAGCTTTGTAGAATGTATTTGACTTTCATTTGATTCAAATAGCTTTGTTTGAATGTGTTTGACTTTCATTTGATTCAAATAGCTTTGTAGAATGTATTTGACTTTCATTTGATTCAAATAGCTTTGTTTGAATGTGTTTCACTTTCATTTAATTCAAATAGTTTTGTTTGAATGTGATTGACTTTCATTTGAATCAAATAACTTTGTTTGAATGTGTTTAACTTTCATTTGATTCAATTAGCTTTGTAGAATATATTTGACTTTCATTTGATTCAAATAGCTTTGTTTGAATGTGTTTGACTTTCATTTGATTCAATTAGCTTCGTAGAATGTATTTGACTTTCATTTAAATTAAAAAGCTTTGTTTGAATGTGTTTGACATTCACTTGATTGAATTAGCTTTGTAGAATGTATTTTACTTTTATTTGATTAAATTAGCTTTGTTTGAATTTATTTCACTCTCATTTGATTCAAATAGCTTTGTTTGAATGTGTTTGACTTTCATTTGATTCAATTAGCATTGTACAATGTATTTGACTTTCATTTGATTCAAATAGCTTTGTTTGAATGTGTTTGACTTTCATTTGATTCAATTAGCTTTGTAGAATATATTTGACTTTCATTTGATTCAATTAGCTTTGTTTGAATGTGTTTGACTTTCATTTGATTCAATTAGCTTTGTAGAATGTATTTGACTTTCATTTGATTAAAGTAGCATTGTTTGAAAGTGTTTGACTTTCACTTGATTCAATTAGCTTTGTAGAATGTATTTGACTTTCATTTGATTCAATTAGCTTTGTTTGAAAGTGTTTGACTTTCATTTGATTCATTTAGCTTTGCTTGAATGTGTTTGACTTTCATTTAATTCAATTAGCTTTGTAGAATGTATTTAACTTTCATTTGAATCAAATAACTTTGTTTGAATGTGTTTGACTTTCATTTGATTCAATTAGCTTTGTAGAATGTATTTGACTCTCATTTGATTCAAATAGCTTTGATTGAATGTGTTTGACTTTCATTTGATTAAATTAGCTTTGTTTGAATGTGTTTGAATTTCATTTCCTTCAATTTCCTTTGTAGAATGCATTTCACTTTCATTTGATTTATATAGCTTTGTTTGAATGTGTTTGACTTTCAATTGATTCAATTAGCTTTGTAGAATGTATTTGACTTTTATTTGATTTAATTTGCTTTGTTTGAATGTATTTGACTCATTTGATTCAAAAAGATTTGTAGAATGTATTTTACTTTCATTTGATTTAAATAGCGTTGTAGAATGTATTTGACTTTCATTAGATTCAAATAGCTTTGTTTGAATGTGTTTGACTTTCATTTGATTCAAATAGCTTTGTAGAATGTATTTGACTTTCATTTGATTCAAATAGCTTTGTTTGAATGTGTTTGACTTTCATTTAATTCAATTAGCTTTGTAGAATGTATTTGACTTTCATTTGATTCAAGTAGCATTGTTTGAAAGTGTTTGACTTTCACTTGATTCAATTAGCTTTGTAGAATGTATTTGACTTTCATTTGATTCAATTAGCTTTGTTTGAAAGTGTTTGACTTTCATTTGATTCATTTAGCTTTGCTTGAATGTGTTTGACTTTCATTTAATTCAATTAGCTTTGTAGAATGTATTTAACTTTCATTTGAATCAAATAACTTTGTTTGAATGTGTTTGACTTTCATTTGATTCAATTAGCTTTGTAGAATGTATTTGACTTTCATTTGATTCAAATAGCTTTGTTTGAATGTGTTTGACTTTCATTTTATTCAATTAGCTTTGTAGAATGTATTTGACTTTCATTTAAATTAAAAACCTTTGTTTGAATGTGTTAGACTTTCATTTGATTCAATTAGCTTTGTAGAATGTATTTTAATTTTATTTGATTAAATTAGCTTTGTTTGAATTTATTTCACTCTCATTTGATTCAAATAGCTTTGTTTGAATGTGTTTGACTTTCATTTGATTCAATTAGCTTTGTAGAATGTATTTGACTTTCATTTGATTCAAATAGCTTTGTAGAATGTTTTTGACTTTCATTTGATTCAAATAGCTTTGTTTGAATGTGTTAGACTTTCATTTGATTCAATTAGCTTTGTAGAATATATTTGACTTTTATTTGATTCAATTAGCTTTGTTTGAACATGTTTGACTTTCATTTGATTCAATTAGCTTTGTCGAATGTATTTGACTTTTATTTGATTTTATTAGCTTTGTTTGAATGTATTTGACTCTCATTTGATTCAAATAGTTTTGTTTGAATGTGTTTGACATTCATTTGATTCAATGAGCTTTGTAGAATGTATTTGACTTTTATTTGATTCCAATAGCTTTGTTTAAACGTGTTTGACTTTCATTTGATTCAATTTGCTTTGTAGAATGTATTTGACTTTTATTTGATTTAATTTGCTTTGTTTGAATGTATTTGACTTTTATTTGATTTAAATAGCTTTGTTTGAATGTGTTTGACTTTCATTTGATTCAATTAGCTTTGTAGAATGATTTGTCTTTCATTTGATTCAAATAGCTTTGTTTGAATGTGTTTGACTTTCATTTGATTCAATTAGCTTTGTAGAATATATTTGACTTTCATTTGATTCAATTAGCTTTGTTTGAATGTGTTTGACTTTCATTTGATTCAATTAGCTTTGTCGAATGTATTTGACTTTTATTTGATTTTATTAGCTTTGTTTGAATGTATTTGACTCTCATTTGATTCAAATAGCTTTGTTTGAATGTGTTTGACTTTCATTTTATTCAATTAGCTTTGTAGAATGTATTTGACTTTTATTTAATTTAATTTGCTTTGTTTGAATGTATTTGACTTTTATTTGATTTAATTAGCTTTGTTTGAATGTATTTGACTCTCATTTGATTCAAATAGCTTTGATTGAATGTGTTTGACTTTCATTTGATTCAATTAGGTTTGTTTGAATGTGTTTGACTTTCATATGATTCAATTAGCTTTGTTTGAATGTGTTTAACTTATTTTGATTCATTTAGCTTTGTTTGAATGTGTTTGACTTTCATTTAATTCAATTAGCTTTGTAGAATGTATTTGACTTTCATTTGATTCAAATAGCTTTGTTTGAATGTGTTTGACTTTCATTTTATTCAATTAGCTTTGTACAATGAATTTGACTTTCATTTGATTCAAATAGCTTTGTTTGAATGTGTTTTAATTTCATTTGATTCAATTTGCTTTGTAGAATGCATTTCACTTTCATTTGATTTATATAGCTTTTGTTTGAATGTGTTTGAATTTCAATTGATTCAATTAGCTTTGTAGAATGTATTTGACTTTTATTTGATTTAATTTGCTTTGTTTGAATGTATTTGACTCATTTGATTCAAATAGATTTGTAGAATGTATTTGACTTTCATTTGATTCAAATAGCTTTGTAGAATGTATTTGACTTTCATTTGATTCAAATAGCTTTGTTTGAATGTGTTTGACTTTCATTTGATTCAAATAGCTTTGTAGAATGTATTTGACTTTCATTTGATTCAAATAGCTTTGTTTGAATGTGTTTGACTTTCATTTAATTCAATTAGCTTTGTAGAATGTATTTGGCTTTCATTTGAATCAAATAACTTTGTTTGAATGTGTTTGACTTTCATATGATTCAATTAGCTTTGTAGAATTTATTTGACTTTCATTTGATTCAAATAGCTTTGTTTGAATGTGTTTGACTTTCATTTGATTCAATTAGCTTTGTAGAATGTATTTGACTTTCATTTAAATTAAAAAGCTTTGTTTGAATGTGTTTGACTTTCATTTTATTCAATTAGCTTTGTAGAATGTATTTTACTTTTATTTGATTAAATTAGCTTTGTTTGAATTTAATTCACTCTCATTTGATTCAAATAGCTTTGTTTGAATGTGTTTGACTTTCATTTGATTCAATTAGCTTTGTAGAATGTATTTGACTTTCATTTGATTCAAATAGCTTTGTTTGAATGTGTTTGACTTTCATTTGATTCAATTAGCTTTGTAGAATATATTTGACTTTTATTTGATTCAATTAGCTTTGTTTGAATGTGTTTGACTTTCATTTGATTCAATTAGCTTTGTAGAATGTATTTGACTTTTATTTGATTTAATTAGCTTTGTTTTAATGTATTTGACTCTCATTTGATTCAAATAGCTTTGTTTGAATGTGTTTGACATTCATTTGATTCAATTAGCTTTGTAGAATGTATTTGACTTTTATTTGATTCCAATAGCTTTGTTTAAATGTGTTTGACTTTCATTTGATTTAATTAGCTTTGTAGAATGTATTTGACTTTTATTTAATTTAATTTGCTTTGTTTGAATGTATTTTGACTTTATTTGATTTAATTAGCTTTGTTTGAATGTATTTGACTCTCATTTGATTTAAATAGCTTTGATTGAATGTGTTTGACTTTCATTTGATTCAATTAGCTTTGTTTGAATGTGTTTGACTTTCATATGATTCAATTAGCTTTGTTTGAATGTGTTTAACTTTATTTGATTCATTTAGCTTTGTTTGAATGTGTTTGACTTTCATTTAATTCAATTAGCTTTGTAGAATGTATTTGACTTTCATTTGATTCAAATAGCTTAGTTTGAATGTGTTTGACTTTCATTTTATTCAATTAGCTTTGTACATTGAATTTGACTTTCATTTGATTCAAATAGCTTTGTTTGAATGTGTTTGAATTTCATTTGATTAAATTTGCTTTGTAGAATGCATTTCACTTTCATTTGATTTATATAGCTTTATTTGAATGTGTTTGAATTTCAATTGATTCAATTAGCTTTGTAGAATGTATTTGACTTTTATTTGATTTAATTTGCTTTGTTTGAATGTATTTGACACATTTGATTCAAATAGATTTGTAGAATGTATTTGACTTTCATTTGATTCAAATAGATTTTTAGAATGTATTTGACTTTCATTTGATTCAAATAGCTTTGTTTGAATGTGTTTGACTTTCATTTGATTCAAATAGCTTTGTAGAATGTATTTGACTTTCATTTGATTCAAATTGCTTTGTTTGAATGTGTTTGACTTTCATTTAATTCAATTAGCTTTGTAGAATGTATTTGGCTTTCATTTGAATCAAATAACTTTGTTTGAATGTGTTTGACTTTCATATGATTCAATTAGCTTTGTAGAATGTATTTGACTTTCATTTGATTCAAATAGCTTTGTTTGAATGTGTTTGACTTTCATTTGATTCAATTAGCTTTGTAGAATGTATTTGACTTTCATTTAAATTAAAAAGCTTTGTTTGAATGTGTTTGACTTTCATTTGATTCAATTAGCTTTGTAGAATGTGTTTTACTTTTATTTGATTAAATTAGCTTTGTTTGAATTTATTTCACTCTCATTTGATTCAAATAGCTTTGTTTGAATGTGTTTGACTTTCATTTGATTCAATTAGCTTTGTAGAATGTATTTGACTTTCATTTGATTCAAATAGCTTTGTTTGAATGTGTTTGACTTTCATTTGATTCAATTAGCTTTGTAGAATATATTTGCCTTTCATTTGATTCAATTAGTTTTGTTTGAATGTGTTTGACTTTCATTTTATTCAATTAGCTTTGTAGAATGTATTTGACTTTTATTTGATTTAATAAGCTTTGTTTGAATGTATTTGACTCTCATTTGATTCAAATAGCTTTGTTTGAATGTGTTTGACATTCATTTGATTTAATTAGCTTTGTAGAATGTATTTGACTTTTATTTGATTCCAATAGCTTTGTTTAAATGTGTTTGACTTTCATTTGATTCAATTAGCTTTGTAGAATGTATTTGACTTTTATTTGATTTAATTGCTTTGTTTGAATGTATTTGACTTTTATTTGATTTAATTAGCTTTGTTTGAATGTATTTGACTCTCATTTGATTCAAATAGCTTTGATTGAATGTGTTTGACTTTCATTTGATTCAATTAGCTTTGTTTGAATGTGTTTGACTTTTATATGATTCAATTAGCTTTGTTTGAATGTGTTTAACTTTATTTAATTCATTTAGCTTTGTTTGAATGTGTTTGACTTTCATTTAATTCAATTAGCTTTGTAGAATGTATTTGACTTTCATTTGATTCAAATAGCTTTGTTTGAATGTGTTTGACTTTCATTTTATTCAATTAGCTTTGTACAATGAATTTGACTTTCATTTGATTCAAATAGCTTTGTTTGAATGTGTTTGAATTTCATTTCATTCAATTTGCTTTGTAGAATGCATTTCACTTTCGTTTGATTTATATAGCTTTGTTTGAATGTGTTTGACTTTCAATTGATTCAATTAGCTTTGTAGAATGTATTTGACTTTTATTTGATTTAATTTGCTTTGTTTGAATGTATTTGACTCATTTGATTCAAATAGATTTGTAGAATGTGTTTGACTTTCATTTGATTCAAATAGCTTTGTAGAATGTATTTGACTTTCATTTGATTCAAATAGCTTTGTTTGAATGTGTTTGACTTTCATTTGATTCAAATAGCTTTGTAGAATGTATTTGACTTTCATTTGATTGAAATAGCTTTGTTTGAATGTGTTTGACTTTCATTTAATTCAAATAGCTTTGTTTGAATGTGATTGACTTTCATTTGAATCAAATAACTTTGTTTGAATGTGTTTGACTTTCATTTGATTCAATTAGCTTTGTAGAATGTATTTGACTTTCATTTGATTCAAATAGCTTTGTTTGAATGTGTTTGACTTTCATTTGATTCAATTAGCTTTGTAGAATGTATTTGACTTTCATTTAAATTAAAAAGCTTTGTTTGAATGTGTTTGACTTTCATTTGATTCAATTAGCTTTGTAGAATGTATTTTACTTTTATTTGATTAAATTAGCTTTGTTTGAATTTATTTCACTCTCATTTGATTCAAATAGCTTTGTTTGAATGTGTTGGACTTTCATTTGACTCAATTAGCATTGTACAATGTATTTGACTTTCATTTGATTCAAATAGCTTTGTTTGAATGTGTTTGACTTTCATTTGATTCAATTAGCTTTGTAGAATATATTTGACTTTCATTTGATTCAAATAGCTTTGTTTGAATGTGTTTGACTTTCATTTAATTCAATTAGCTTTGTAGAATGTATTTGACTTTCATTTGATTCAAGTAGCATTGTTTGAAAGTGTTTGACTTTCACTTGATTCAATTAGCTTTGTAGAATGTATTTGACTTTCATTTGATTCAATTAGCTTTGTTTTGAAAGTGTTTGACTTTCATTTGATTCATTTAGCTTTGTTTGAATGTGTTTGACTTTCATTTAATTCAATTAGCTTTGTAGAATGTATTTAACTTTCATTTGAATCAAATAACTTTGTTTGAATGTGTTTGACTTTCATTTAATTCAATTAGCTTTGTAGAATGTATTTGACTTTCATTTTATTCAAATAGCTTTGTTTGAATGTGTTTGACTTTCATTTTATTCAATTAGCTTTGTAGAATGTATTTGACTTTCATTTAAATTAAAAACCTTTGTTCGAATGTGTTTGACTTTCATTTGATTCAATTAGCTTTGTAGAATGTATTTTACTTTTATTTGATAAAATTAGCTTTGTTTGAATTTATTTCACTCTCATTTGATTCAAATAGCTTTGTTTGAATGTGTTTGACTTTCATTTGATTCAATTAGCTTTGTAGAATGTATTTGACTTTCATTTGATTCAAATAGCTTTGTTTGAATGTGTTTGACTTTCATTTGATTCAATTAGCTTTGTAGAATGTATTTGACTTTTATTTGATTCCAATAGCTTTGTTTAAATGTGTTTGACTTTCATTTGATTCAATTTGCTTTGTAGAATGTATTTGACTTTTATTTGATTTAATTTGCTTTGTTTGAATGTATTTGACTTTTATTTGATTTAAATAGCTTTGTTTGAATGTGTTTGACTTTCATTTGATTCAATTAGCTTTGTAGAATGATTTGACTTTCATTTGATTCAAATAGCTTTGTTTGAATGTGTTTGACTTTCATTTGATTCAATTAGCTTTGTAGAATATATTTGACTTTCATTTGATTCAATTAGCTTTGTTTGAATGTGTTTGACTTTCATTTTATTCAATTAGCTTTGTCGAATGTATTTGACTTTTATTTAATTTTATTAGCTTTGTTTGAATGTATTTGACTCTCATTTGATTCAAATAGCTTTGTTTGAATGTGTTTGACTTTCATTTTATTCAATTAGCTTTGTACAATGAATTTGACTTTCATTTGATTCAAATAGCTTTGTTTGAATGTGTTTGAATTTCATTTCATTCAATTTGCTTTGTAGAATGCATTTCACTTTCATTTGATTTATATAGCTTTGTTTGAATGTCTTTGACTTTCAATTGATTCAATTAGCTTTGTAGAATGTATTTGACTTTTATTTGATTTAATTTGCTTTGTTTGAATGTATTTGACTCATTTGATTGAAATAGATTTGTAGAATGTATTTTACTTTCATTTGATTTAAATAGCTTTGTAGAATGTATTTGACTTTCATTTGATTCAAATAGCTTTGTTTGAATGTGTTTGACTTTCATTTGATTTAAATAGCTTTGTAGAATGTATTTGACTTTCATTTGATTCCAATAGCTTTGTTTGAATGTGTTTGACTTTCATTTTATTCAATTAGCTTTGTAGAATGTATTTGACTTTTATTTGATTTAATTTGCTTTGTTTGAATGTATTTGACTTTTATTTGATTTAATTAGCTTTGTTTGAATGTATTTGACTCTCATTTGATTCAAATAGCTTTGATTGAATGTGTTTGACCTTCATTTGATTCAATTAGCTTTGTTTGAATGTGTTTGACTTTCATATGATTCAATTAGCTTTGTTTGAATGTGTTTAACTTTATTTGATTCATTTAGCTTTGTTTGAATGTGTTTGACTTTCATTTAATTCAATTAGCTTTGTAGAATGTATTTGACTTTCATTTGATTCAAATAGCTTTCTTTGAATGTGTTTGACTTTCATTTGATTCAATTAGCTTTGTAGAATGTATTTGACTTTCATTTGACTCAAATAACTTTGTTTGACTGTGTTTGACTTTCATTTGTTTCAATTAGCTTTGTACAATGAATTTGACTTTCATTTGATTCAAATAGCTTTGTTTGAATGTGTTTGAATTTCATTTGATTCAATTTGCTTTGTAGAATGCATTTCACTTTCATTTGATTTATATAGCTTTGTTTGAATGTGTTTGACTTTCATTTAAATTAAAAAGCTTTTTTTTTAATGTGTTTGACATTCATTTGATTTAAAAGGCTTTGTTTGAATGTGTTTGACTTTCATATTATTCAATTAGCTTTGTAGAATGTATTTGACTTTCATTTGATTCAAATAGCTTTGTTTGAATGTGTTTGAATTTCATTTGATTCAATTTGCTTTGTAGAATGCATTTCACTTTTATTTGATTTATATAGCTTTGTTTGAATGTGTTTGACTTTCATTTAAATTAAAAAGCTTTTTTTTAATGTGTTTGACATTCATTTGATTAAAAAGGCTTTGTTTGAATGTGTTTGACTTTCATATTTTTCAATTAGCTTTGTAGAATGTATATGACTCTCATTTGATTCAAATAGCTTTGTTTGAATGTGTTTAACTATCATTTGATTCAATTAGCTTTGTAGAATGTATTTGACTTTTATTTGATTTAATTTGCTTTGTTTGAATGTATTTGACTCATTTGATTCAAATAGATTTGTAGAATGTATTTGACTTTCATTTGATTCAAATAGCTTTGTAGAATGTATTTGACTTTCATTTGACTCAAACAGCTTTGTTTGAATGTGTTTGACTTTCATTTGATTCAAATAGCTTTGTAGAATGTATTTGACTTTTATTTGATTTAATTGCTTTGTTTGAATGTATTTGACTTTTATTTGATTTAATTAGCTTTGTTTGAATGTATTTGACTCTCATTTGATTCAAATAGCTTTTTTTGAATGTGTTTGACTTTCATTTGATTCAATTAGCTTTGTTTGAATGTGTTTCACTTTCATATGATTCAACTAGCTTTGTTTGAATGTGTTTAACTTTATATAATTCATTTAGCTTTGTTTGAATGTGTTTGACTTTCATTTAATTCAATTAGCTTTGTAAAATGTATTTGACTTTCATTTGATTCAAATAGCTTTGTTTGAATGTGTTTGACTTTTATTTTATTCAATTAGCTTTGTACAATGAATTTGACTTTCATTTGATTCAGATAGCTTTGTTTGAATGTGTTTGAATTTCATTTGATTCAATTTGCTTTGTAGAATGCATTTCACTTTCATTTGATTTATATAGCTTTGTTTGAATGTATTTTACTTTCATTTGATTCAAATAGCTTTGTAGAATGTATTTGACTTTCATTTGATTCAAATAGCTTTGTTTGAATGTGGATGACTTTCATTTGATTCAAATTGCTTTGTAGAATGTATTTGACTTTCATTTGATTCAAATAGCTTTGTTTGAATGTGTTTGACTTTCATTTGATTCAAATAGCTTTGTTTGAATGTGTTTGACTTTCATTTAATTCAATTAGCTTTGTAGAATGTATTTAACTTTCATTTGATTCAAGTAGCATTGTTTGAAAGTGTTTGACTTTCACTTGATTCAATTAGCTTTGTAGAATGTATTTGACTTTCATTTGATTCAATTAGCTTTGTTTGAAAGTGTTTGACTTTCATTTGATTCAATTAGCTTTGTCGAATGTATTTGACTTTTATTTGATTTTATTAGCTGTGTTTGAATGTATTTAACTCTCATTTGATTCAAATAGCTTTGTTTGAATGTGTTTGGCATTCATTTGATTCAATTAGCTTTGTAGAATGTATTTGACTTTTATTTGATTCCAATAGCTTTGTTTAAATGTGTTTGACTTTTATTTGATTTAATTTGCTTTGTTTGAATGTATTTGACTTTTATTTGATTTAATTAGCTTTGTTTGAATGTATTTGACTCTCATTTGATTCAAATAGCTTTGATTGAATGTGTTTGACCTTCATTTGATTCAATTAGCTTTGTTTGAATGTGTTTGACTTTCATATGATTCAATTAGCTTTGTTTGAATGTGTTTAACTTTATTTGATTCATTTAGCTTTGTTTGAATGTGTTTGACTTTCATTTAATTCAATTAGCTTTGTAGAATGTATTTGACTTTCATTTGATTCAAATAGCTTTCTTTGAATGTGTTTGACTTTCATTTGATTCAATTAGCTTTGTAGAATGTATTTGACTTTCATTTGACTCAAATAACTTTGTTTGACTGTGTTTGACTTTCATTTGTTTCAATTAGCTTTGTACAACGAATTTGACTTTCATTTGATTCAAATAGCTTTGTTTGAATGTGTTTGAATTTCATTTGATTCAATTTGCTTTGTAGAATGCATTTCACTTTCATTTGATTTATATAGCTTTGTTTGAATGTGTTTGACTTTCATTTAAATTAAAAAGCTTTTTTTTAATGTGTTTGACATTCATTTGATTTAAAAGGCTTTGTTTGAATGTGTTTGACTTTCATATTTTTCAATTAGCTTTGTAGAATGTATATGACTCTCATTTGATTCAAATAGCTTTGTTTGAATGTGTTTAACTATCATTTGATTCAATTAGCTTTGTAGAATGTATTTGACTTTTATTTGATTTAATTTGCTTTGTTTGAATGTATTTGACTCATTTGATTCAAATAGATTTGTAGAATGTATTTGACTTTCATTTGATTCAAATAGCTTTGTAGAATGTATTTGACTTTCATTTGACTCAAATAGCTTTGTTTGAATGTGTTTGACTTTCATTTGATTCAAATAGCTTTGTAGAATGTATTTGACTTTTATTTGATTTAATTGCTTTGTTTGAATGTATTTGACTTTTATTTGATTTAATTAGCTTTGTTTGAATGTATTTGACTCTCATTTGATTCAAATAGCTTTGATTGAATGTGTTTGACTTTCATTTGATTCAATTAGCTTTGTTTGAATGTGTTTCACTTTCAAATGATTCAACTAGCTTTGTTTGAATGTGTTTAACTTTATATAATTCATTTAGCTTTGTTTGAATGTGTTTGACTTTCATTTAATTCAATTAGCTTTGTAGAATGTATTTGACTTTCATTTGATTCAAATAGCTTTGTTTGAATGTGTTTGACTTTTATTTTATTCAATTAGCTTTGTACAATGAATTTGACTTTCATTTGATTCAAATAGCTTTGTTTGAATGTGTTTGAATTTCATTTGATTCAATTTGCTTTGTAGAATGCATTTCACTTTCATTTGATTTATATAGCTTTGTTTGAATGTATTTTACTTTCATTTGATTCAAATAACTTTGTAGAATGTACTTTACTTTCATTTGATTCAAATAGCTTTGTTTGAATGTGTTTGACTTTCATTTGATTCAAATTGCTTTGTAGAATGTATTTAACTTTCATTTGATTCAAATAGCTTTGTTTGAATGTGTTTGACTTTCATTTAATTCAATTAGCTTTGTAGAATGTATTTGACTTTCATTTGATTCAAGTAGCATTGTTTGAAAGTGTTTGACTTTCACTTGATTCAATTAGCTTTGTAGAATGTATTTGACTTTCATTTGATTCAATTAGCTTTGTTTGAAAGTGTTTGACTTTCATTTGATTCATTTAGCTTTGCTAGAATGTGTTTGACTTTCATTTAATTCAATTAGCTTTGTAGAATGTATTTAACTTTCATTTGAATCAAATAACTTTGTTTGAATGTGTTTGACTTTCATTTGATTCAATTAGCTTTGTAGAATGTATTTGACTTTCATTTGATTCAAATAGCTTTGTTTGAATGTGTTTGACTTTCATTTTATTCAATTAGCTTTTTAGTATGTATTTGACTTTCATTTAAATTAAAATCCTTTGTTTGAATGTGTTTGACTTTCATTTAATTCAATTAGCTTTGTAGAATGTATTTTACTTTTATTTGATTAAATTAGCTTTGTTTGAATTTATTTCACTCTCATTTGATTCAAATAGCTTTGTTTGAATGTGTTTGACTTTCATTTGATTCAATTAGCTTTGTAGAATGTATTTGACTTTCATTTGATTCAAATACCTTTGTTTGAATGTGTTTGACTTTCATTTGATTCAATTAGCTTTGTAGAATATATTTGACTTTTATTTGATTCAATTAGCTTTGTTTGAATATGTTTGACTTTCATTTGATTCAATTAGCTTTGTCGAATGTATTTGACTTTTATTTGATTTTATTAGCTTTGTTTGAATTTATTTGACTCTCATTTGATTCAAATAGTTTTGTTTGAATGTGTTTGACATTCATTTGATTCAATGAGCTTTGTAGAATGTATTTGACTTTTATTTGATTCCAATAGCTTTGTTTAAATGTGTTTGACTTTCATTTTATTCAATTAGCTTTGTAGAATGTATTTGACTTTTATTTGATTTAATTTGCTTTGTTTGAATGTATTTGACTTTTATTTGATTTAATTAGCTTTGTTTGAATGTATTTGACTCTCATTTGATTCAAATAGCTTTGATTGAATGTGTTTGACCTTCATTTGATTCAATTAGCTTTGTTTGAATGTGTTTGACTTTCATATGATTCAATTAGCTTTGTTTGAATGTGTTTAACTTTATTTGATTCATTTAGCTTTGTTTGAATGTGTTTGACTTTCATTTAATTCAATTAGCTTTGTAGAATGTATTTGACTTTCATTTGATTCAAATAGCTTTCTTTGAATGTGTTTGACTTTCATTTGATTCAATTAGCTTTGTAGAATGTATTTGACTTTCATTTGACTCAAATAACTTTGTTTGACTGTGTTTGACTTTCATTTGTTTCAATTAGCTTTGTACAATGAATTTGACTTTCATTTGATTCAAATAGCTTTGTTTGAATGTGTTTGAATTTCATTTGATTCAATTTGCTTTGTAGAATGCATTTCACTTTCATTTGATTTATATAGCTTTGTTTGAATGTGTTTGACTTTCATTTAAATTAAAAAGCTTTTTTTTTAATGTGTTTGACATTCATTTGATTTAAAAGGCTTTGTTTGAATGTGTTTGACTTTCATATTATTCAATTAGCTTTGTAGAATGTATTTGACTTTCATTTGATTCAAATAGCTTTGTTTGAATGTGTTTGAATTTCATTTGATTCAATTTGCTTTGTAGAATGCATTTCACTTTTATTTGATTTATATAGCTTTGTTTGAATGTGTTTGACTTTCATTTAAATTAAAAAGCTTTTTTTTAATGTGTTTGACATTCATTTGATTAAAAAGGCTTTGTTTGAATGTGTTTGACTTTCATATTTTTCAATTAGCTTTGTAGAATGTATATGACTCTCATTTGATTCAAATAGCTTTGTTTGAATGTGTTTAACTATCATTTGATTCAATTAGCTTTGTAGAATGTATTTGACTTTTATTTGATTTAATTTGCTTTGTTTGAATGTATTTGACTCATTTGATTCAAATAGATTTGTAGAATGTATTTGACTTTCGTTTGATTCAAATAGCTTTGTAGAATGTATTTGACTTTCATTTGACTCAAATAGCTTTGTTTGAATGTGTTTGACTTTCATTTGATTCAAATAGCTTTGTAGAATGTATTTGACTTTTATTTGATTTAATTGCTTTGTTTGAATGTATTTGACTTTTATTTGATTTAATTAGCTTTGTTTGAATGTATTTGACTCTCATTTGATTCAAATAGCTTTGATTGAATGTGTTTGACTTTCATTTGATTCAATTAGCTTTGTTTGAATGTGTTTCACTTTCATATGATTCAACTAGCTTTGTTTGAATGTGTTTAACTTTATATAATTCATTTAGCTTTGTTTGAATGTGTTTGACTTTCATTTAATTCAATTAGCTTTGTAAAATGTATTTGACTTTCATTTGATTCAAATAGCTTTGTTTGAATGTGTTTGACTTTTATTTTATTCAATTAGCTTTGTACAATGAATTTGACTTTCATTTGATTCAGATAGCTTTGTTTGAATGTGTTTGAATTTCATTTGATTCAATTTGCTTTGTAGAATGCATTTCACTTTCATTTGATTTATATAGCTTTGTTTGAATGTATTTTACTTTCATTTGATTCAAATAGCTTTGTAGAATGTATTTGACTTTCATTTGATTCAAATAGCTTTGTTTGAATGTGGATGACTTTCATTTGATTCAAATTGCTTTGTAGAATGTATTTGACTTTCATTTGATTCAAATAGCTTTGTTTGAATGTGTTTGACTTTCATTTGATTCAAATAGCTTTGTTTGAATGTGTTTGACTTTCATTTAATTCAATAAGCTTTGTAGAATGTATTTAACTTTCATTTGATTCAAGTAGCATTGTTTGAAAGTGTTTGACTTTCACTTGATTCAATTAGCTTTGTAGAATGTATTTGACTTTCATTTGATTCAATTAGCTTTGTTTGAAAGTGTTTGACTTTCATTTGATTCATTTAGCTTTGCAAGAATGTGTTTGACTTTCATTTAATTCAATTAGCTTTGTAGAATGTATTTTACTTTCATTTAAATCAAATAACTTTGTTTGAATGTGTTTGACTTTCATTTGATTCAATTAGCTTTGTAGAATGTATTTGACTTTCATTTGATTCAAATAGCTTTGTTTGAATGTGTTTGACTTTCATTTTATTCAATTAGCTTTTTAGAATGTATTTGACTTTCATTTAAATTAAAAACCTTTGTTTGAATGTGTTTGACTTTCATTTGATTCAATTAGCTTTGTAGAATGTATTTTACTTTTATTTGATTAAATTAGCTTTGTTTGAATTTATTTCACTCTCATTTGATTCAAATAGCTTTGTTTGAATGTGTTTGACTTTCATTTGATTCAATTAGCTTTGTAGAATGTATTTGACTTTCATTTGATTCAAATAGCTTTGTTTGAATGTGTTTGACTTTCATTTGATTCAATTAGCTTTGTAGAATATATTTGACTTTTATTTGATTCAATTAGCTTTGTTTGAATATGTTTGACTTTCATATGATTCAATTAGCTTTGTCGAACGTATTTGACTTTTATTTGATTTTATTAGCTTTGTTTGAATGTATTTGACTCTCATTTGATTCAAATAGTTTTGTTTGAATGTGTTTGACATTCATTTGATTCAATGAGCTTTGTAGAATGTATTTGACTTTTATTTGATTCCAATAGCTTTGTTTAAATGTGTTTGACTTTCATTTGATTCAATTAGCTTTGTAGAATGTATTTGACTTTAATTTGATTTAATTTGCTTTGTTTGAATGTATTTGACTCTTATTTGATTTAATTAGCTTTGTTTGAATGTATTTGACTCTCATTTGATTCAAATAGCTTTGATTGAATGTGTTTGACCTTCATTTGATTCAATTAGCTTTGTTTGAATGTGTTTGACTTTCATTTGATTCATTTAGCTTTGTTTGAATGTGTTTGACTTTCATTTAATTCAATTAGCTTTGTAGAATGTATTTGACTTTTCATTTGATTCAAATAGCTTTCTTTGAATGTGTTTGACTTTCATTTGATTCAATTAGCTTTGTAGAATGTATTTGACTTTCATTTGACTCAAATAACTTTGTTTCACTGTGTTTGACTTTCATTTGTTTCAATTAGCTTGGTACAATGAATTTGACTTTCATTTGATTCAAATAGCTTTGTTTGAATGTGTTTGAATTTCATTTGATTCAATTTGCTTTGTAGAATGCATTTCACTTTCATTTGATTTATATAGCTGTGTTTGAATGTGTTTGACTTTCATTTAAATTAAAAAGCTTTTTTTTTAATGTGTTTGACATTCATTTGATTTAAAAGGCTTTGTTTGAATGTGTTTGACTTTCATATTATTCAATTAGCTTTGTAGAATGTATATGACTCTCATTTGATTCAAATAGCTTTGTTTGAATGTGTTTGACTTTCATTTGATTCAATTAGCTTTGTAGAATGTATTTGACTTTTATTTGATTCCAATAGCTTTGTTTAAATGTGTTTGACTTTCAATTGATTCAATTAGCTTTGTAGAATGTATTTGACTTTTATTTGATTTAATTTGCTTTGTTTGAATGTATTTGACTCATTTGGTTCAAATAGATTTGTAGAATGTATTTGACTTTCATTTGATTCAAATAGCTTTGTAGAATGTATTTGACTTTCATTTGATTGAAATAGCTTTGTTTGAATGTGTTTGACTTTCATTTGATTCAAATAGCTTTGTAGAATGTATTTGACTTTCATTTGATTCAAATAGCTTTGTTTGAATGTGTTTGACTTTCATTTGATTCAATTAGCTTTGTAGAATGTATTTGACTTTCATTTGATTCGAAATCTTTGTTTGAATGTGTTTGACTTTCATTTGATTCAATTAGCTTTGTAGAATATATTTTACTTTTATTTTATTTAATTAGTTTTGTGTTAATGCATTTGACTCTCATTTTGATTCAATTAGCTTTATTTAAATGTGTTTGACTTGTAATTTGATTCAATTAGCTTTGTAAAATGTATTTTACTTTTATTTGATTTAATTAGCTTTGTGTAAATGCATTTGACTCTCATGTGATTTAAATTAGCTTTGTTTGAATGTATTTGACTTTCATTTGATTCAAATAGCTTTGTAGAATGTATTTGACTTTCATTTGATTCAAATAGCTTTGTTTGAAAGTGTTTGACTTTCATTTGATTCAAATAGCTTTGTTTGAATGTGTTAGACAATTATTTAATTCAATTAGCTTTGTAGAATGTATTTGACTTTCATTTGATTCAAGTAGCATTGTTTGAAAGTGTTTGACTTTCACTTGATTCAATTAGCTTTGTAGAATGTATTTGACTTTTCATTTGATTCAAATAGCTTTGTTTGAATATGTTTGACTATCATTTGATTCAATTTGCTTTGTAGATTGCATTTCACTTTCATTTGATTTATATAGCTTTGTTTGAATGTGTTTGACTTTCATTTAAATTAAAAAGCTTTTTTTTGAATGTGTTTGACATTCATTTGATTTAAAAGGCTTTGTATGAATGTTTTTCACTTTCATTTTATTCAATTAGCTTTGTAGAATGCATTTCACTTTCATTTGATTTAAATAACTTTGTTTTAATGTGTTTGACTTTTATTTGATTCAAATAGATTTGTTTGAATGTGTTTGACTTTCATTTGATTCAATTAGCTTTGTAGAATGTATTAAACTTTCATGTGATTCGAAAGATTTGTTTGAAGGTGTTTGTCTTTCATTTGATTCAATTAGCTTTGTTTGAATGTGTTTGACTTTCATTTGATTCAATTAGCTTTGTTTGAATGTATTTGACTTTTATTTGATTCAATTAGCTTTGTAGAATGTATTTGACTTTCATTTGATTCGAAAGATTTGTTTGAAGGTGTTTGACTTTCATTTGATTTAAAAGGCATTGTTTTGAATGTGTTTGACTTTCATTTGATTTAATTAGCTTCGTAGAATGTATTTGACTTTCATTTGATTCAAATAGCTTTGTTTGAATGTGTTTGACTTTTATTTGATTCAATTTGCTTTGTAGAATGTATTTGACTTTAATTTGATTCAAATAGCTTTGTTTGAATGTGTTTGACTTTCATTTGATTCAATTTGCTTTGTAGAATGCATTTCACTTTCATTTGATTTATATAGCTTTGTTTGAATGTGTTTGACTTTCATTTGATTCAATTTGCTTTGTAGATTGCATTTCACTTTCATTTGATTTATATAGCTTTGTGTGAATGTGTTTGACTTTCATTTGATTTAAAAGGCATTGTTTGAATGTGTTTGACTTTCATTTGTTTCAATTAGCTTTGTTTGAATGTGTTTGACTTTCATTGATTCAATTAGCTTCGTAGAATGTATTTGACTTTCATTTGATTCAAATAGCTTTGTTTGAATGTGTTTGACTTTCATTTGATTCAATTTGCTTTGTAGAATGTATTTGACTTTCTTTTGATTTAAATAGCTTTGTTTGACTGTGTTTGACTTTCATTTGATTCAATTAGCTTTGTAGAATGTATTTGACTTTCATTTGATTCGAAAGATTTGTTTGAAGATGTTTGACTGTCATTTGATTCAATTAGCTTTGTTTGAATGTGTTTGACTTTCATTTGATTCAATTAGCTTTGTAGAATGTATTTGACTTTTATTTGATTCAATTAGCTTTGTAGAATGTATTTGACTTTCATTTGATTCGAAAGATTTGTTTGAAGGTGTTTGACTTTCATTTGATTTAAAAGTCATTGTTTGAATGTGTTTGACTTTCATTTGATTCAATTAGCTTCGTAGAATGTATTTGACTTGCATTTGATTAAAATAGCTTTGTTTGAATGTGTTTGACTTTCATTTGATTCAATTTGCTTTGTAGAATGTATTTGACTTTCATTTGATTCAACTAGCTTTTTTTGAATGTGTTTGACTTTCATTTGATTCAATTAGCTTCATAGAATGTATTTGACTTTCATTTGATTCAAATAGCTTTGTTTGAATGTGTTTGACTTTCATTTGATTCAATTTGCTTTGTAGAATGTATTTGACTTTCATTTGATTCAAATAGCTTTGCTTGAATGTGTTTGACTTTCTTTTGATTCAATTTGCTTTGTAGAATGCATTTAACTTTCATTTGATTTATATACCTTTCTTTGAATGTGTTTGACTTTCATTTAAATTAAAAAAGCTTTTTTTGAATGTGTTTGACTTTCATTTGATTTAAAAGGCATTGTTTGAATGTGTTTGACTTTCATTTGATTCAATTAGTTTTGTTTGAATGTGTTTGACTTTCATTGATTCAAATAGCTTTGTAGAATGTATTTGACTTTCGTTTGATTCCAATAGCGTTGTTTGAATGTGTTTAACTTTCATTTGATTCAATTAGCTTTGCAGAATGCATTTCACTTCCATTTGATTTTAAATTACTTTGTTTGAATGTGTTTGACTTTCATTTGATACAATTAGCTTTGTAGAACGTATTTGACTTTCATTTGATTCAAATAGCTTTTGTAGGAATGTGATTGACTTTCATTTAATTAAATCAGCTTTGTAGAATGTATTTGACTTCCATTTGATTTAAATAGCTTTGTTTGAATGTGTTTGACTTTCATTTGATCCAATTAGCTTTGTAGAATGTATTTTACTTTCATTTGATTCAAATAGCTTTGTTTGAATGTGTTTGACTTTTATTTGATTTAATTTGCTTTGTAGAATGCATTTCACTTTCATTTGATTTATAAAGCTTTGTTTGAATGTGTTTGATTTTAATTCAAATTAAAAAGCTTTTTTTGAATGTGTTTGACTTTCATTTGATTTAAAAGGCTTTGTTTAAATGTGTTTGACTTTTAATTTGATTCAATTAGCTTTGTAGAATGTATTTTACTTTGATTTGATTTAATTAGCTTTGTGTGAATGCATTTGACTCTCAATTTGATTCAATTAGCTTTGTTTAAATGTGTTTGACTTTTAATTTGATTCAATTAGCTTTGTAGAATGTATTTTACTTTAATTTGATTTAATTAGCTTTGTGTGAATGCATTTGACTCTCATTTGATTCAATTAGCTTTGTTTGAATGTGTTTGACTTTCATTTTGATTCAATTAGCTTTGTAGAATGTATTTTACTTTAATTTGATTTAATTAGCTTTGTTTGAATGTATTTGACTCTCATTTGATTCAATTAGCTTTGTAGAATGTATTTGATTTTATTTGATTTAATTTGCTTTGTTTGAATGTATTTGACTTTCAATTGATTCAATTAGCTTTGTAGAATGTATTTGACTTTTATTTGATTTAATTTGCTTTGTTTGAATGTATTTGACTCTCATTTGATTTCAAATAGATTTGTAGAATGTATTTGACTTTCATTTAATTCAATTAGCTTTGTAGAATGTATTTGACTTTCGTTTGATTCAAGTAGCATTGTTTGAAAGTGTTTTTACTTTCACTTGATTCAATTAGCTTTGTAGAATGTATTTGAATTTCATTTGATTCAAATAGCTTTGTTTGAATGTGTTTGACTTTCATTTGATTTAAAGGCATTGTTTTGAATGTGTTTGACTTTCATTTGATTCAATACTTTATTTGAATGTGTTTGACTTTCATTTGATTCAATTAGTTTTGTAGAATGTATTTGACTTTCATTTGATTCAAAATCTTTGTTTGAATGTGTTTGACTTTCATTTGAATTCAAATAGCTTTGTTTGAATGTGTTTGACTTTCATTTGATTCAATTTGCTTTGTAGAATGTATTTGACTTTCATTTGATTCAAATAGCTTTGTTTGAATGTGTTTGATTTGATTCAATTTGCGTTGTAGAATGCATTTCACTTTCATTTGATTTAAATAACTTTGTTTGAATGTGTTTGACTTTATTTGATTCAAATAGCTTTGTTTGAATGTGTTTGACTTTCATTTGATTCAATTAGCTTTGTAGAATGTATTTGACTTTCATTTGATTCGAAAGACTTGTTTGAAGGTGTTTGACATTCATTTGATTCAATTAGCTTTGTTTGAATGTGTTTGGCTTTCATTTGATTCAATTAGCTTTGTACAATGTATTTGACTTTTCTTTGATTTAATTTCTTTGTAGAATGTATTTGACTTTCCTTTGATTCGAAAGATTTGTTTGAAGGTGTTTGACTTTCATTTGATTTAAAAGGCATCTTTGAATGTGTTTGACTTTCATTTGATTCAATTAGCTTCGTAGAATGTATTTGACTTTCATTTGATTCAAATAGCTATGTTTGAATGTGTTTGACTTTCATTTGATTCAATTTGCTTTGTAGAATGCATTTCACTTCCATTTGATTTATATAACTTTGTTTGAATGTGTTTGACTTTCATTTGATACAATTAGCTTTGTAGAACGTATTTGACTTTCATTTGATTAAAATAGCTTTGTAGGAATGTGATTGACTTTCATTTAATTCAATCAGCTTTGTAGAATGTATTTGACTTCCATTTGATTTAAATAGCTTTGTTTGAATGTGTTTGACTTTCATTTGATCCAATTAGCTTTGTAGAATGTATTTTACTTTCATTTGATTCAAATAGCTTTGTTTGAATGTGTTTGACTTTCATTTGATTTAATTTGCTTTGTAGAATGCATTTCACTTTCATTTGATTTATAAAGCTTTGTTTGAATGTGTTTGATTTTAAATCAAATTCAAAAGCTTTTTTTGAATGTGTTTGACTTTCATTTGATTTAAAAGGCTTTGTTTAAATGTGTTTGACTTTTAATTTGATTCAATTAGCTTTGTAGAATGTATTTTACTTTTATTTGATTTAATTAGCTTTGTGTGAATGCATTTGACTCTCATTTGATTCAATTAGGTTTGTTTAAATGTGTTTGACTTTCAATTTGATTCAATTAGCTTTGTAGAATGTATTTTACTTTAATTTGATTCAATTAGTTTTTGTGTGAATGCATTTGACTCTCATTTGATTCAATTAGCTTTGTTTGAATGTGTTTGACTTTCATTTAATTCAATTAGCTTTTAGAATGTATTTTACTTTAATTTGATTTAATTAGCTTTGTGTGAATGCATTTGACTCTCATTTGATTTAATTAGCTTTGTTTGAATGTGTTTGACCTTCATTTGATTCAATTAGCTTTGTAGAATGTATTTACTTTTTTGATTAAATTAGCTTTGTTTGAATGTATTTGACTCTCATTTGATTCAAATAGCTTTGTTTGAATGTGTTTGACTTTCTTTTGATTCAATTAGCTTTGTAGAATGTATTTGACTTTTATTTTATTCCAATAGCTTTGTTTAAATGTGTTTGACTTTCAATTAATTCAATTAGCTTTGTAGAATGTATTTGACTTTTATTGATTTAATTTGCTTTGTTTGAATGTATTTGACTCTCATTTGATTCAAATAGATTGTAGAATGTATTTGTTTGATTCAAATAGCTTTGTAGAATGTATTTGACTTTCATTTGAATCAAATAGCTTTGTTTGAATGTGTTTGACTTTCATTTGATTCAAATAGCTTTGTTTGAATGTGTTTGACTTTCATTTAATTCAATTAGCTTTGTAGAATGTATTTGACTTTCATTTGATTCAAAAAGCTTTGTTTGAATGTGTTTGACTTTCATTTGATTCAATTTGCTTTGTAGATTGCATTTCACTTTCATTTGATTTATATAGCTTTGTTTGAATGTGTTTGACTTTCATTTGATTTAAAAGCATTGTTTGAATGTGTTTGACTTTCATTTGTTTCAATTAGCTGTTTGAATGTGTTTGACTTTCATTGATTCAATTAGCTTCGTAGAATGTATTTGACTTTCATTTGATTCAAATAGCTTTGTTTGAATGTGTTTGACTTTCATTTGATTCAATTTGCTTTGTAGAATATTTGACTTTCATTTGATTTAAATAGCTTTGTTTGAATGTGTTTCACTTTCATTTGATTCAATTAGCTTTGTAGAATGAATTTGACTTTCATTTGATTCGAAAATTTGTTTTGTTTGACTTTCATTTGATTCAATTAGCTTTGTTTGAATGTGTTTGACTTTCATTTGATTCAATTAGCTTTGTAGAATGTATTTGACTTTTTTGATTCAATTAGCTTTGTAGAATGTATTTGACTTTCATTTGATTCGAAAGATTTGTTTGAAGGTGTTTGACTTTCATTTGATTTAAAAGTCATTGTTTGAATGTGTTTGACTTTCATTTGATTCAATTAGCTTCGTAGAATGTATTTGACTTTCATTTGATTCAAATAGCTTTGTTTGAATGTGTTTGACTTTCATTTGATTCAATTTGCTTTGTAGAATGTATTTGACTTTCATTTGATTCAACTAGCTTTTTTTTAAATGTGTTTGACTTTCATTTGATTCAATTAGCTTCATAGAATGTATTTGACTTTCATTTGATTCAAATAGCTTTTTTTGAATGTGTTTGACTTTCATTTGATTCAATTTGCTTTGTAGAATGTATTTGACTTTCATTTGATTCAAATAGCTTTGTTTGAATGTGTTTGACTTTCTTTTGATTCAATTTGCTTTGTAGAATGCATTTCACTTTCATTTTTTTATACCTTTGTTTGAATGTGTTTGACTTTCATTTAAATTAAAAAGCTTTTTTTGAATGTGTTTGACTTTCATTTGATTTTAAAAGGCATTGTTTGAATGTGTTTGACTTTCATTTGATTCAATTAGTTTTGTTTGAATGTGTTTGACTTTCATTGATTAATTAGCTTCGTAGAATGTATTTGACTTTCGTTTGATTCAAATAGCGTTGTTTGAATGTGTTTAACTTTCATTTGATTCAATTAGCTTTGTAGAATGCATTTCACTTCCATTTGATTTAAATTACTTTGTTTGAATGTGTTTGACTTTCATTTGATACAATTAGCTTTGTAGAACGTATTTGACTTTCATTTGATTCAAATAGCTTTGTAGGAATGTGATTGACTTTCATTTAATTAAATCAGCTTTGTAGAATGTATTTGACTTCCATTTGATTTAAATAGCTTTGTTTGAATGTGTTTGACTTTCATTTGATCAATTTAGCTTTGTAGAATGTATTTTACTTTCATTTGATTCAAATAGCTTTGTTTGAATGTGTTTGACTTTCATTTGATTCGAAAGATTTGTTTGAAGGTGTTTGACTTTCATTTGATTCAATTAGTTTTGTTTGAATGAGTTTTAACTTTCATTTGATTCAATTAGCTTTTTAGAATGTATTTGACTTTTATTTGATTCAATTAGCTTTGTAGAATGTATTTGACTTTCATTTGATTCGAAAGATTTGTTTGAAGGTGTTTGACTTTCATTTGATTTAAAAGGCATTGTTTGAATGTGTTTGACTTTCATTTGATTCAATTAGCTTCGTAGAATGTATTTGACTTTCATTTGATTCAAATTGCTTTGTTTGAATGTGTTTGACTTTCATTTGTTTAATTTGCTTTGTAGAATTATTTGACTTTCATTTTATTCAAATAGCTTTGTTTGAATGTGTTTGACTTTCATTTGATTCAATTTGCTTTTTAGAATGCATTTCACTTTCATTTGATTTATATACCTTTGTTTGAATGTGTTTGACTTTCATTTAAATTAAAAAGCTTTTTGAATGTGTTTGACTTTCATTTGATTTAATAGGCGTTGTTTGAATGTGTTTGACTTTCATTTGATTCAATTAGTTTTGTATGAATGTGTTTGACTTTCATTGATTCAATTAGCTTCGTAGAATGTATTTGACTTTCATTTGATTCAAATAGCGTTGTTCGAATGTGTTTAACTTTCATTGATTTAATTAGCTTAGTAGAATGCATTTCACTACCATTTGATTTAAATAACTTTG
>NW_018744695.1:0-85959 GCF_001683475.1 Chenopodium quinoa | reverse complement strand
TGCTGACCAGGCGGAAGCTGCTAATACTGAACTGCCCCTTCTTAAGCTTTAAGTATATATTTTTTTTTTTCACGGCCTGCGTGCCGTTTGCTTTGTATTTACCCGGCCAGGGGGCCGGGGTTTTGAATATTTTGCTGGTCTTTAATGACCGGCTTATTTTTAATCAAATTTTTGTTTTGATTCAAATTTGTCTAAGTATTCATATCTAATATCCCATTGTTCACTAGACCGACTGTTGTGTATGGCCGAACGTTGCAGACAGGTACAAATAGTAAGTACGCCGCCTATGCCCCTGGACGACTGGTTGTCTGTTTCCAGGATAGACGATCAGTCGACCATTTATTCAATCGGTATTCGAACTATTTATTCAATCAGTCTGACCAAGTAAATAGTATTACCTAGTCGCCAAGGAATTAAGTAAGATAACAAGCGGCGGGTACGGTTGTTTCCCTTTATTGCCAATGTTGGCTTTTAACTCGTAATTTGTTAACCTAGCAAGAGTAGTGGTTGAGAGTCCTGTTTGTTAAAAACAGGCGGACGACTCATACCTTTTAGGCTCCATACTAAGTTTGAGTGACTATTAAGTTAACATAGGAGTTACTTAGTCTTCGTCACAATCTAGATTGAGTAGTAGAGGTACCAGGCGGCGTAGGCCGGCTAGACCCCTTGATTCGCCAATGTTTGTTGGCTATTAACTCAATAGGTACCCCTGCATTTATCCCAAGTAATACAGGCGGTCATCTGACTCAGATGTCAACTGCTACCACTGGTTTGGTTAGTGATAGAGTTATCCTTGTCTCAAAAACGGCTACGTGGTTGCCCTTGGGGACAGTCGTATAGGTGCCGTGTAATTAGTTTATAGAACAATGTTCCACCCAAAAGGGAGCTGCTCTCTGCGACGAATTTCATCCGGAGGGATGCCGTCGGACGCCTGCTATGATGTTGGGACAGGTCGTATTAGTTTTGTAGATTTGATCAGGTGGCTTGGCGCCTGGTCTGATCATTCGACCGGTGGCCTTGGTAAGTTCTTGGTGAACGTAGGTGCTAAGTAAAAGAAGGGTAGCCGCCTGTTAGGCATAGGGTCGGCCAGGCCCTAATCTTTTTAGCTAAGTATTGTGAGTAAAATACTCAATGGAGAGTAGCCGACTGTAAAGGTACAGACGGCATGCCCTCTGAAGATAGAGTGAAAAACTCAATGGAGAGTAGCCGACTGTAAAGGTACAGACGGCATGCCCCTCTGAAGATAGAGTGAAAAAACTCAATGGAGAGTAGCCGACTGTAAAGGTACAGACGGCATGCCCCTCGTAATACAAAATTGAATAGTAAGTGCAAACTTTATTAAGTAGCTCTTTACTTTACATCTTTCAGAAGAAATATTTTTTAAGGTTATCTACATTCCAAGTTCGAGGCAACGGTTGTCCGTCTGGTGTTTCCAGACGGTAGGTACCGTCCCTGACTTCCTCATAGATTCGGTAGGGTCCTTCCCAGTTGGGAGTTAGTTTGCCAGACTCATTAGCCCTACCAACTGCTTCCATTTTTCTATGTACAAAGTCCCCTACTTTGAGTGGACGCCTGTGTACTTTTTTGTTGTATGATCTAGTCATTCTTAGGCGATAGATCTCATGGCGCAAAACAGCATTGCCCCTCTTTTCAGAAAGTGAGTCTAATGCCAGGCGCATGGCTTCCCAGTTTGCCTCTTCGTCATACAGCATTACTCGAAGAGTCGGCTCGTAGTGTTCTATTGGAAGAACAGCTTCCGCACCATAAGTTAGGAGGAATGGAGTTTCTCCAGTCGCCCCTTTTTCAGTCGTCCTAATGGCCCAGAGAACATGTGGTAGTTCATCCGCCCATAGGCCGCCTGCTCGTTCAATCTTTTTCTTGAGACCGTCTGAGATGATTTTATTAAAGGCTTCTACCTGGCCGTTTGCTTGTGGACGGCCGACAGATGCAAAGTAGTGTGCAATTCCTTGGTCTCCCAACCAGCTTTTGAGAACAGGCGTCTCAAATTGGGGACCATTATAAAAAACCATA
The DNA here is from genome assembly GCF_001683475.1 of Chenopodium quinoa. Taxonomy (NCBI): domain Eukaryota; kingdom Viridiplantae; phylum Streptophyta; class Magnoliopsida; order Caryophyllales; family Amaranthaceae; genus Chenopodium; species Chenopodium quinoa. The sequence goes on along the minus strand of NW_018744695.1, from coordinate 83,928 downwards.
GACATGGGAACCCCGAACCGAGTGATGACGTTTTTCCAAATGAATGAAATTACATCTTTCGTCTTGATTCCCTTTACAGCCTCCGCCTCTACCCATTTCGTGAAGTAGTCAACGGCAACAAGTATATACCTTCTGCCGCCTGTAGCAGGCGTATATGGACCCAGAATGTCCATGCCCCACTTAGCAAACGGTAGTGGGCTGTGCATGGTAGTGAGGTCAGTAGCCGGACGGTGAATTAATTTGCCAAACCTTTGGCACTTGTCACATTTTTTCACCATCTCCATTGCATCTGCTTCCAAAGTAGGCCAAAAGTAGCCCTGCCGCCTTGCCCTTTGAGCAAGCATCCTACCACCTATATGAGAAGCACAGTAACCAGAGTGAAGATCATCTAGTATCTCTCGTCCCTTTTCAGGAGTAACACACTTTAAGAAGGGTTGAAGGTACCCCCTCTTGTGAAGTTCTCCCTGTATCATTTCAAAACAGGAGGCTCGTTTTTTCAGTGCTGCCGCCTGTTGAGGATCATCCGGCAGTGTACCGTTTGTCAGATATGCCCTGATTGAATCCATCCAGGTTGAGCTTCTGTCTAGGATTCCAATAGGGTTTTCCTCGATGCTTCTCTTCTCCATTACTTCCCAAAAAACAGTTCGAGGAGTATCGGAGGAGGCGGATGATGCTAATTTTGACAGTGCATCTGCCTGGTTGTTTTCTGATCTTGGCACTTGGATCAGATGGAAATCCTCAAGGGAGCCGACTGCTTGTCGGACCGCCTGTAAATACTTGATCATGGCCGGATGGGTTGCTTCGTATTCGCCATTGTACTGACTCACTATCAATTGTGAATCAGAACAGGCGTCTATTTTTCTTGCCCCTGCCGCCTTGCACATGCGGATCCCGGCTAGTAAAGCTTCATATTTTGCCTCATTGTTTGAAGCCTGAAAACTGAAGCGTAGAGCATACTCGAACCTGTCGCCCTCTGGAGATTGGCATACGACGCCTGCTCCACAACCATTTGAAGTAGAGCTTCCGTCCACATATACCTTCCAGACTTGGTCTGGAACTTGAGAGTCAGGAGGACGAGTCATCTCTACAATAAAGTCAGCAAAGGCTTGCCCCTTCACTGCTTTTCTAGGCTCGAAAGTAATTTCGAGGCTCTGTATTTCTATGGCCCATTTGATCATTCGTCCTGACGACTCCATGATGGTAAGGGGCCGCTTGATTGGTTGGTCGGTATACACGACGACTGCATGTGCCAAAAAGTAGGGCTTCAATTTTTTAACAGCCATGAAGAGTGCAAGACCAAATTTCTCCACTAGGGGATACCTCAACTCGGCATTTTTCAGTACGTGACTGACAAAGTAGACCGGGAGCTGACAGCCGTCCCTTTCAGCAAGGAGCACAGCGCTTAACGCATGATCAGAGACGGCCAGGTACATGTAGAGATCCTCTTTGGGCAAAGGGCTGACCAGCCTCGGCAAGGAATGCAAGTGAACTTTTAATTTCTGGAAGGCGGCCTCAGCATCCGGCCCCCATTCAAACCTTGCCTTTTTCTTAATTGCCTGGAAAAAGTATAGCCATTTGTCGCCTGATCGGCTTAGGAATCTCCCCAAGGCCGCCAGACAACCTGTTAACTTCTGAACCTCTCGTATGGTACGGGGCGACTGCATGTCAATGACCGCCTGTACCTTCTCAGGGTTCGCCTCTATTCCTCTCTGATTGATAAGGAATCCGAGAAATTTCCCAGACTCAACTCCAAATACACATTTCTTGGGATTGAGCATGACATGGTGCCGCCTGAGTGTGGCGAAAGTTTCTCGGAGGTCCGTCAGATGATCTTTCTGAAGTTTAGTCTTGACAATCATATCATCAATATATGCCTCGACGTTTCTCCAAATCTGATCAAAGAACACTGTGTTTATCATTCGTTGGAAGGTAGCCGGGGCATTCTTAAGACCAAACGGCATGACCGTGTAACAGTATAACCCCTGATCAGTGACGAAGGCCGTCTTCTCCTGATCTTTCTTCCATAAAGGAATTTGATGGAAACCAGAATAGGCGTCCATAAAAACTCATCAAGGCATGACCTGCTGTTGAGTCGACCAGATTATCAATTTTAGGCAGAGGGTAACTGTCTTTGGGGCACGCCTTGTTTAAGTCTGTGTAGTCTACACACATTCGCCACGTGCCATTCGGCTTTTTAACAAGCACCACATTTGCAACCCAGTCTGGGAAGTAACATTGCCGAATGAACCCTGCATCAAGTAATTTTTTAACTTCGGCGGCTGCCGCCTGACTTCTTTCTTCGCCATGGTTCCGCTTCTTTTGCCGTACCGGCTTCTTTTTCGGATCCACAGCGAGTTTATGTACTGCCAGATCAGGACTAATGCCTGGCATTTCATGGACTTCAAATGCAAAGATGTCCTTGTATTCTTTCAATAGATTGTGAAAGGCGTCACCAAGGTTTCTCAGAGCAGTCGTCCCAACTTTGACTGTTCGGTAAGGACGTGAGTCGTCTAAGATTAGGTCCGCATGCTCACCAGCCGGCTGAGGGCGGAACTCATCCGGCCGTCCTCTGCCAATGATTGCTATTTTCTTGCTTTTCTTGCGGACTCTGTCTGGGACGCCTTTCTCTTTTTGTCGCCTGTTTCTTGAACAGGCGCACTCTCCTTGACATTGTCAAGGTCTGTTTTTTTCTCCACTTGACCCAGTGGCCATAACAGTGGGCTTGACATCCAAGAGATAGCACTCTCGGGCCATCCTCTGATCTCCCCTTAGGGAGCCGACTGTTCCATTATCCCTCTCAAACTTAAGCAGCATAAGAGACGGGATTATAACAGCCTTGGAATTATTCAGGGTTGGTCGACCCAGAATCATGTTGTAGGCCGAGAGTTCCTCTACTACTAGGAACCGGACTACCATGTGTCGTCCTTCCCTTTTTCGCCCAGGCGAATGGGTAAATCTACTCGTCCCAGTGGGTGGACGACTCCTCCTCCAAACCCTATTAAAGGGTGGGAGGCCGGATGTATGCAGTCCGTCTGATATTTCAGTTTTGACAGACATTTGCTGCTGATGAGATCTGAGGAGCTCCCGGTATCTATGAGGATTCGGCCAACTCTCTGGTTGGCCACTTTACATTCAATAACGAGAGGGTCGTCATGCGGCCCCCTTACCCCTCCTAGATCCTCTTCAGTGATGACAATTTCAGGAAATGTATATTTGGACGGCCGTTCTTGGTGAACGGAATTTACATCTAACCGCCTTATATTATCTTTGTTGCCCCTAATAGTGGGGCCGCCTCCTGAGAAGCCGCCTGCAATGGTGTAGACGACTGCATCATCTGTATCGGAACTGTCGGCCTGTTGATTCTTTTTGGCCGACTGCTTTTTTGAGGAAGTGTTCCCTGTAGATTTCTTGACATAAGTGTCAAGATCACCTTGCTCAGCCAAGCGGTCTAGGTACCGCATGAGACTGATGCAGTCATTGGTGTGATGACCAACGTCATCATGATAAGCACAGATTTTGTCTTGGTTCCGGTTGTTTGCAGAACCCTTCATGGGGACCGGCTTCTCAATTGAGAACCGTCCCTTTATTTCTTTTAGGATAAACTGGTTATCCTTGTTAAACACATACTTTGGGGAGTATGGTTTGAATTCTTTTTTCTTTTTCTGGGCCGGCTGTTTAGAGGAATCAGCCGCCCAGACCTCTTTTCTCTTCTCATCTTTGTTAGACGACTGTTTCTGTCGTCCGTCTCTTTTGTCGAACCTTTTCCCGTCCGACTGTTTTATCGTACACAGATCAGTCGCCTGTATATAGGCTTCTGCTTCAATCAAGGCCTCTTGAAGAGTCGCCACCCTTTTTCGAACTAAATCAAATTTGAAGGTAGACCCGTCTTTGAGACCTCTAAAAAAGTAGAAGCTACCTCATCCGGTAACCCTTGAATCTGTATTCTCATCAGGTTGAACCGCCTGATGTAAGAACGAAGCCCCTCCTTCTCGCCCTGCTGAATTGTTCCCAAATCAAGGGTCGTTTTCTTCGCAGGGATGTTCATAGCGAAGTTGGAGGCAAATAAGTAAGCAAGCGTCCTGAAGCTGTTTACACAACCAGTCGGCAGGTTGCCGAACCATTGCTGTGCGATTCCCTTGAGAGTCGCTGGGAAACACTTGCACCAAGTGGGATCATCCAACCCTTGAAGGTACATCAGGTTGGTGAATGCCATCAGATGGTCTTCTGGATTAGTAGTGCCGTCATAGGCGCCTACTAGTACATTTTTTACTTTGGCCGGCTGAGCGGCTTCAGTAATTTCCTTGGAGAAGGCCGACGGCTGTTCACCAAGTCTAAGCAGCCGCAGCTGCCAGTCCATAGGTTGGACGTTTTTTGCTGCAGGTCCACCAAATGGAGGTGGCTGCATAAAATACTGTTGTTGCGGCACAAATGGTAAGTTTGGTACCGCCTGGGCACTATGAAAGCCGGACTGACGGGAGGTGCCGCCTGATTGACTCTCATGGTACGACTGAGTATGCCTCATCGAGGCATTTCGCAAACTGTCTTGAAAATTTGAAGTAGAAGCCGACTCTGACAATCGGTCACTCTTCTTCTGCTCTAGCAGTAGCCGAGCATCTGTGAACGTTTGCTTTGACCCGTCCGCCTGAATATGACGAACCGGTTTCCTATTTCCCGTAGGATAACGGAATTTTGTGAAATCAAGAGCAAGTGGCTCCCTCTTCTTGGATTTAGGATGAGGAGTCGCCTCTCGCCCTTGAACTGGCTTCCTCTTCAGTGAAGTGGAAGGTTTTTTGGCCGACTGCTCTTTGACTGAAGCAGGCGGCTTTTTGTTGTTCAACTCTTGAATCTCTCCCTTGAAGTCCCTCATGAAGGTCATGAGTTCGTTCCTTGTGATGGGAGTAGACCCATCAGTCGGCTGTTGCCGAGCAGGCGGTGCGCCTGCTGACTCGCTTCCTGTTTGAAGATGCTCCCGTTCCCTCCTTTCGGTATGACGGGTACGTCGGGCCCTTAGGGTCCCGTCTGGAGCTGTATGAGTTTCCACTTCAAATTCACTTTCGGTATCATGGTCCGACTGAACTTGAGGGTCGTCTAGGGGACGCCTCTCTTCAGGAGTCGGTACAGACTTGGATGCCATCTCTGAAGTACTCTCCCCACAGACGGCGCCAAATGTTTCGGGGTTTTCTGATGTCCTGCGGGAGAGTTACAATTCCGAGACTGGAACCGGACGCCTGTACCTGCAAAATAACGGAGACTCCTGAGAGCTCCGCCTCCAACGGTCAAGTTAGTACCTGATTAAGGAGTAATTAATACGGAAATTAAAGTAATAAGATCTCTCTAGGTGAGAGTGTTTAATGTTGGTAATCTGCGTCGTTAGCGAGATTAGCCGGTTATTAGTGTTCCGTAATGTTTCTGTTCTTCTCTTGATTTCTTGATCTGCCTAATTAATGAGGATTAATTAAGTATTTATAGCCTTGAGAAGCGTGCCACTCTCTAGGTTTAGGGTAAACCTAGGGCTGACCGGGCCTCTAGACAGGATTGGGCCTTGTTGGCCGGTATTCCCATTTGGCATGGGTGGACACGTGGCGTGTCTCAATTGGTCCGTAGAGGACGTATCTGTGATTGACACGTGGCAGGCTCCTATTGGCCTTCGTGAAGGACACGTGGCGGAACCTGGTTGGTCCACTTGTCAGACGGTGATTGGTGGATAAAAATCCCCTAATCAAAAGTCAAATACATTCAAACAGAGATTTTTGAGTCAAAAGAAAATCAAATGCATTCATCAAAGCTAATTGAATCGAATGAAAGTCAAACTCATTCAAACAAACCTAATTGAATCAAATCAATGTCAAACACATTCAAATAAAGCTTTTTGAATCAAATTAAAGGCAAATGAATTTGTTCAAGCTAATTGAATCAAATGAATGTCAAACACATTCAAAAATAGCTTTTTGAATCAAATTAAAGTCTAATGCATTCTACAAAGCTAATTAAATCAAATGAAAGTCAAAGACAATCAAACAGAGATTTTTGAATCAAAAGAAAGTCAAATGCATTTATCAAAGCTAATTTAATCGAATGAAAGTTAAACACATTCAAACAAACCTAATTGAATCAAATGAATGTCAAACACATTCAAACAAAGCTTTTTAAATCAAATTAAAGTCAAATGAATTCATTCAAGCTATTTGAATCAAATGAAAGTCAAACACATTCAAATATAGCTTTTTGAATCAAATTAAAGTCTTAAGAAAGTCATATGAAAGTCAAACACATTCAAACAAAGCTAATTAAATCAAATGAAAGTCAAAGACATTCAAACAAACCAAATTAAATCAAAAGAAAGTCAAACACTTTCAAATAGAAATTTTTTAATCAAAAGAAAGTCAAATGCATTCATCAAAGCAAATTGAATCGAATGAAAATCAAACACATTCAAACAAACCTAATTGAATAAAATGAATGTCAAACACATTCAAACAAAGATTTTGAATCAAATGAAAGTCAAATGAATTCATTCTAGCTAATTGAATCAAATGAAAGTTGAACACATTCAAATAAAGCTTTTGAATCAAATTAAAGTCTAATGCATTCTACAAAGCTTATTGAATCAAATGAAAGTCAAACACAATCAAACAAACCTATTTAAATCAAATGAAAGTCAAACACATTCAAACAAAGCTTTTTGAATCAAATGAAAATCAAATGCATTCAACAAAGCTAATTGAATCTAACGAAAGTCAAACACATTCAAACAAAGTTAATTGAATCAAATGAAAGTCAAACACATTCAAACAAAGCTTTTCGAATCAAATGAATGTCAAATGGATTCTATAAAATTAATTGAATCAAATGAAAGTCAAACACATTCAAACCAAGGTTTCTGAATTAAATGAAAGTCAAATGCATTAAATAAAGCTAATTGAATCAAGTGAAAGTCAAATGCATTCTACAAAGCTAATTGAATCAAATGAAAGTCAAACACAATCAAGCAAAGCTGTTTAAATCAAATGAAAGTCAAACACATTCAAACAAAGCTTTTTAAATCAAATAAAAATCAAATGCATTCAACAAAGCTAATTAAATCTAATAACAGTCGAACACATTCAAACAAAGTTAATTGAATCAAATGAAAGTCAAACACATTCAAACAAAGCTTTTCGAATCAAATGAAAGTCAAATGCATTCTATAAAACTAATTGAATCAAATAAAAGTCTAACACATTCAAACAAAGCTTTCTGAATTAAATGAAAGTCAAATGCATTAAACAAAGCTAATTGAATCAAATTAAAGTCAAATGCATTCTACGAAGCTAGTTGAATCAAATGAAAGTCAAACACAATCAAACAAAGCTATTTAAATCAAATGAAAGTCAAACACATTCAAACAAAGCTTTTTGAATCAAATGAAAATCAAATGCATTCAACAAAGTTAATAAAATCTAATAACAGTCAAACACATTCAAACAAAGTTAATTGAATCAAATGAAAGTCAAACACATTCAAACAAAGCTTTTCGAATCAAATGAAAGTCCAATGCATTCTATAAAACTAATTGAATCAAATGAAAGTCAAACACATTCAAACAAAGCTTTCTGAATTAAATGAAAGTCAAATGCATTAAACAAAGCTAATTGAATCAAATGAAAGTCAAATGCATTATACAAAGCTAATTGAATCAAATGAAAGTCAAACACAATCAAAGAAAGCTATTTAAATCAAATGAAAGTCAAACACATTCAAACAAAGCATTTTGAATCAAAAGAAAATCAAATGCATTCAACAAATCTAATTAAATCTAATAACAGTCAAACACATTCAAACAAAGTTAATTGAATCAAATGAAAGTCAAACACATTCAAACAAAGCTTTTCGAATCAAATGAAAGTCAAATGCATTCTATAAAATTAATTGAATCAAATGAAAGTCAAACACATTCAAACAAAGCTTTCTGAATTAAATTAAAGTCAAATGCATTAAACAAAGCTAATTGAATCAAATGAAAGTCAAATGCATTCTACAAAGCTAATTGAATCAAATGAAAGTCAAACACAATCAAACAAAGCTATTTAAATCAAATGAAAGTAAAACACATTCAAACAAAGCTTTTTGAATCAAATAAAAATCAAATGCATTCAACAAAGCTAATTAAATCTAATAACAGTCAAACACATTCAAACAAAGTAAATTGAATCAAATGAAAGTCAAACACATTCAAACAAAGCTTTTCGAATCAAATGAAAGTCAAATGCATTCTATAAAATTAATTGAATCAAATGAAAGTCAAACACATTCAAACAAAGCTTTCTGAATTAAATTAAAGTCAAATGCATTAAACAAAGCTAATTGAATCAAATGAAAGTCAAATGCATTCTACAAAGCTAATTGAATCAAATGAAAGTCAAACACAATCAAACAAAGCTATTTAAATCAAATGAAAGTAAAACACATTCAAACAAAGCTTTTTGAATCAAATAAAAATCAAATGCATTCAACAAAGCTAATTAAATCTAATAACAGTCAAACACATTCAAACAAAGTTAATTGAATCAAATGAAAGTCAAACACATTCAAACAAAGCTTTTCAAATCAAATGAAAGTCAAATGCATTCTATAAAACTAATTGAATCAACTAAAAGTCTAACACATTCAAACAAAGCTTTCTGAATTAAATGAAAGTCAAATGCATTAAACAAAGCTAATTGAATCAAATGAAAGTCAAATGCATTCTACAAAGCTATTTGAATCAAATGAAAAACAAACATATAAAAGCAATGCGAAGTGAATCAAATGATAGTCAAACACATTCAAACAAAGCTTATTGAATCAAATGAAAGTCAAAGACATTCAAACAAAGCTAATTGAATCAAATGATAGTCAAAGACATTCAAACAAACCTAATTAAATCAAATGAAATTCAAATGCATTCTACAAAGCTAAACGAATCAAATTAAAGTGTAATGCGTTAAACAAAGCTAATTGAATCAAATGAAAGTCAAAGGCATTCAAACAAAGCTAATTCAATCAAAAGAAAGTCAAAGACATTCAAACAAACCTAATTGAATCAAATGAAAGTCAAATACATTCAAACAGAGATTTTTGAGTCAAAAGAAAGTCAAATGCATTCATCAAAGCTAATTGAATCGAATGAAAGTCAAACCCATTCAAACAAAGCTAATTAAATCAAATGAAAGTCAAAGACATTGAAACAAACCAAATTAAATCAAAAGAAAGTCAAACACTTTCAAATAGAAATTTTTGAATCAAATGAAAGTCAAATGCATTCTATAAAGCTAATTGCATTAAATGAAAGTCAAACACATTCAAACAGAGCTTTTTGAATCAAATGAAAGTCAAATGCATTATTCAAAGCTAAATGAATCAAATGAAAGTCAATGTATTCATTCTAGCTAATTGAATCAAATGAAAGTTGAACACATTCAAATAAAGCTTTTTGAATCAAATTAAAGTCTAATGCATTCTACAAAGCTAATTGAATCAAATGAAAGTCAAACACAATCAAACAAAGCTATTTAAATCAAATGAAAGTCAAACACATTCAAACAAAGCTTTTTGAATCAAATGAAAATCAAATGCATTCAACAAAGCTAATTAAATCTAATAATAGTCAAACACATTCAAACAAAGTTAATAGAATCAAATGAAAGTCAAACACATTCAAACAAAGCTTTTTGAATCAAATGAAAATCAAATGCATTCAACAAAGCTAATTGAATCTAATGAAAGTCAAACACATTCAAACAAAGTTAATTGAATCAAATGAAAGTCAAACACATTCAAACAAAGCTTTTCAAATCAAATGAAAGTCAAATGCATTCTATAAAACTAATTGAATCAAATAAAAGTCTAACACATTCAAACAAAGCTTTCTGAATTGAATGAAAGTCAAATGCATTAAACAAAGCTATTGAATCAAATGAAGTCAAATGCATTCTACAAAGCTAATTGAATCAAATGAAAGTCAAACACAATCAAACAAAGCTATTTAAATCAAATGAAAGTCAAACACATTCAAACAAAGCTTTTTGAATCAAATGAAAATCAAATGCATTCAATAAAGCTAATTAAATCTAATAACAGTCAAAACACATTCAAACAAAGTTAATTGAATCAAATGAAAGTCAAACACATTCAAACAAAGCTTTTCGAATCAAATGAAAGTCAAATGCATTCTATAAAATTAATTGAATCAAATGAAAGTCAAACACAATCAAACCAAGGTTTCTGAATTAAATGAAAGTCAAATGCACTAAATAAAGCTAATTGAATCAAGTGAAAGTCAAATGCATTCTACAAAGCTAATTGTATCAAATGAAAGTCAAACACAATCAAGCAAAGCTGTTTAAATCAAATGAAAGTCAAACACATTCAAACAAAGCTTTTTTAAATCAAATAAAAATCAAATGCATTCAACAAAGCTAATTAAATCTAATAACAGTCAAACACATTCAAACAAAGTTAATTGATTCAAATGAAAGTCAAACACATTCAAACAAAGCTTTTCGAATCAAATGAAAGTCAAATGCATTCTATAAAACTAATTGAATCAAATAAAAGTCTAACACATTCAAACAAAGCTTTCTGAATTAAATGAAAGTCAAATGCATTAAACAAAGCTAATTGAATCAAATTAAAGTCAAATGCATTCTACGAAGCTAATTGAATCAACTGAAAGTCAAACACAATCAAACAAAGCTATTTAAATCAAATTAAAGTCAAACACATTCAAACAAAGCTTTTTGAATCAAATGAAAATGAAATGCATTCAACAAAGTTAATTAAATCTAATAACAGTCAAACACATTCAAACAAAGTTAAATGAATCAAATGAAAGTCAAACACATTCAAACAAAGCTTTTCGAATCAAATGAAAGTCCAATGCATTCTTTAAAACTAATTGAATCAAATGAAAGTCAAACACATTCAAACAAAGCTTTCTGAATTAAATGAAAGTCAAATGCATTAAACAAAGCTAATTGAATCAAATGAAAGTCAAATGCATTATACAAAGCTAATTGAATCAAATGAAAGTCAAACACAATCAAAGAAAGCTATTTAAATCAAATAAAAGTCAAACACATTCAAACAAAGCATTTTGAATCAAATGAAAATCAAATGCATTCAACAAAGCTAATTAAATCTAATAACAGTCAAACACATTCAAACAAAGTTAATTGAATCAAATGAAAGTCAAACACATTCAAACAAAGCTTTTCGAATCAAATGAAAGTCAAATGCATTCTATAAAATTAATTGAATCAAATGAAAGTCAAACACATTCAAACAAAGCTTTCTTAATTAAATGAAAGTCAAATGCATTAAACAAAGCTAATTGAATCAAATGAAGTCAAATGCATTCTACAAAGCTAATTGAATCAAATGAAAATCAAACATATTCAAGCAAAGCGAATTGAATCAAATGATAGTCAAACACATTCAAACAAAGCTCATTGAATCAAATGAAAGTCAAAGGTATTCAAACAAAGCTAATTGAATCAAATGAAAGTCAAAGACATTCAAACAAACCTAATTGAATCAAATGAAATTCAAATGCATTCTACAATGCTAAACGAATCAAATTAAAGTCTAATGCATTAAACAAAGCTAATTGAATCAAATGAAAGTCGAAGACATTCAATCAAAGCTAATTCAATCAAATGAAAGTCAAAGACATTCAAACAAACCTAATTGAATCAAATGACAGTGAAATACATTCAAACAGAGATTTTTGAATCAAAAGAAAGTCAAATGCATTTATCAAAGCTAATTGAATCGAATGAAAGTTAAACATATTCAAACAAACCTAATTGAATCAAATGAATGTCAAACTCATTCAAACAAAGCTTTTTGAATCAAATTAAAGTCAAATGAATTCATTCAATCTATTTGAATCAAATGAAAGTCAAACACATTCAAATATAGCTTTTTGAATCAAATTAAAGTCATAAGAAAGTCATATGAAAGTCAAACACTTTCAAACAAAGCTAATTAAATCAAATGAAAGTCAAAGACATTTAAACAAACCAAATTAAATCAAAAGAAAGTCAAACACTTTCAAATAGAAATTTTTTAATCAAAAGAAAGTCAAATGCATTCATCAAAGCTAATTGAATCGAATGAAAATCAAACACATTCAAACAAACCTAATTGAATCAAATGAATGTCAAACACATTCGAATAAAGCTTTTTGAATCAAATTGAAGTCTAATGCATTCTACAAAGCTAATTGAATCAAATGAAAGTCAAACACAATCAAACAAAGCTATTTAAATCAAATGAAAGTCAAACACATTCAAACAAAGCTTTTTGAATCAAATGAAAATCAAATGCATTTAACAAAGCTAATTGAATCTAATGAAAGTCAAACACATTCAAACAAAGTTAATTGAATCAAATGAAAGTCAAACACATTCAAACAAAGCTTTTTGAATCAAATAAAAGTCAAATGCATTCTATAAAATTAATTGAATCAAATGAAAGTCAAACACATTCAAACCAAGGTTTCTGAATTAAATGAAAGTCAAATGCATTAAATAAAGCTAATTGAATCAAGTGAAAGTCAAATGCATTCTACAAAGCTAATTGAATCAAATGAAAGTCAAACACCATCAAACAAAGCTGTTTAAATCAAATGAAAGTCAAACACATTCAAACAAAGCTTTTTAAATCAATTAAAAATCAGATGCATTCAACAAAGCTAATTAAATCTAATAACAGTCAAACACATTCAAACAAAGTTAATTGAATCAAATGAAAGTCAAACACATTCAAACAAAGCTTTTCGAATCAAATGAAAGTCAAATGCATTCTATAAAACTAATTGAATCAAATAAAAGTCTAACACATTCAAACAAAGCTTTCTGAATTAAATGAAAGTCAAATGCATTAAACAAAGCTAATTGAATCAAATGAAGTCAAATGCATTCTACAAAGCTAATTGAATCAAATGAAAGTCAAACACAATCAAACAAAGCTATTTAAATCAAATGAAAGTCAAACACATTCAAACAAAGCTTTTTGAATCAAATGAAAATCAAATGCATTCAACAAAGCTAATTAAAACTAATAACAGTCAAACACATTCAAACAAAGTTAATTGAATCAAATGAAAGTCAAACACATTCAAACAAAGCTTTTCGAATCAAATGAAAGTTAAATGCATTCTATAAAACTAATTGAATCAAATAAAAGTCTAACACATTCAAACAAAGCTTTCTGAATTAAATGAAAGTCAAATGCATTAAACAAAGCTAATTGAATCAAATGAAAGTCAAATGCATTCTACAAAGCTATTTGAATCAAATGAAAAACAAACATATACAAGCAAAGCGAATTGAATCAAATGATAGTCAAACACATTCAAACAAAGCTCATTGAATCAAATGAAAGTCAAAGACATTCAAACAAAGCTAATTGAATCAAATGAAAGTCAAAGACATTCAAACAAACCTAATTGAATCAAATGAAATTCAAATGCATTCTACAAAGCTAAACGAATCAAATTAAAGTCTAATGCATTAAACAAAGCTAATTGAATCAAATGAAAGTCGAACACATTCAAACAAAGCTAATTCAATCAAATGAAAGTCAAAGCCATTCAAACAAACCTAATTGAATAAAATGACAGTGAAATACATTCAAACAGAGATTTTTGAATCAAAAGAAAGTCATATGCATTTATCAAAGCTAATTGAATCGAATGAAAGTTAAACACATTCAAACAAACCTAATTGAATCAAATGAATGTCAAACTCATTCAAACAAAGCTTTTTGAATCAAATTAAAGTCAAATGAATTCATTCAAGCTATTAGAATCAAATGAAAGTCAAACACATTCAAATATGGCTTTTTGAATCAAATTAAAGTGATAAGAAAGTCATATGAAAGTCAAACACATTAAAACAAAGCTAATTAAATCAAATGAAAGTCAAAGACATTCAAACAATCCAAATTAAATCAAAAGAAAGTCAAACACTTTCAAATAGAAATTTTTTAATCAAAAGAAAGTCAAATGCATTCATCAAAGCTAATTGAATCGAATGAAAATCAAACACATTCAAACAAACCTAATTGAATCAAATGAATGTCAAACACATTCGAATAAAGCTTTTTGAATCAAATTAAAGTCTAATGCATTCTACAAAGCTAATTGAATCAAATGAAAGTCAAACACAATCAAACAAAGCTATTTAAATCAAATGAAAGTCAAACACATTCAAACAAAGCTTTTTGAATCAAATGAAAATCAAATGCATTCAACAAAGCTAATTGAATCTAATGAAAGTCAAACACATTCAAACAAAGTTAATTGAATCAAATGAAAGTTAAACACATTCAAACAAAGCTTTTTGAATCAAATGAAAGTCAAATGCATTCGATAAAATTAATTGAATCAAATGAAAGTCAAACACATTCAAACCAAGGTTTCTGAATTAAATGAAAGTCAAATGCATTAAATAAAGCTAATTGAATCAAGTGAAAGTCAAATGCATTCTACAAAGCTAATTGAATCAAATGAAAGTCAAACATAATCAAACAAAGCTGTTTAAATCAAATGAAAGTCAAACACATTCAAACAAAGCTTTTTAAATCAAATAAAAATCAAATGCATTCAACAAAGCTAATTAAATCTAATAACAGTCAAACACATTCAAACAAAGTTAATTGAATCAAATGAAAGTCAAACACATTCAAACAAAGCTTTACGAATCAAATGAAAGTCAAATGCATTCTATAAAACTAATTGAATCAAATAAAAGTCTAACACATTCAAACAAAGCTTTCTAAATTAAATGAAAGTCAAATGCATTAAACAAAGCTAATTGAATCAAATTAAAGTCAAATGCATTCTACAAAGCTAATTAAATCAAATGAAAAACAAACATATAAAAGCAATGCGAAGTGAATCAAATGATAGTCAAACACATTCAAACAAAGCTCATTGAATCAAATGAAAGTCAAAGACATTCAAACAAAGCTAATTGAATCAAATGAAAGTCAAAGACATTCAAACAAACCTAATTGAATCAAATGAAATTCAAATGCATTCTACAAAGCTAAACGAATCAAATTAAAGTGTAATGCGTTAAACAAAGATAATTGAATCAAATGAAAGTCAAAGACATTCAAACAAAGCTAATTCGATCAAAAGAAAGTCAAAGACATTCAAACAAACCTAATTGAATCAAATGAAAGTCAAATACATTCAAACAGAGATTTTTGAGTCAAAAGAAAGTCAAATGCATTCATCAAAGCTAATTGAATCGAATGAAAGTCAAACCCATTCAAACAAACCTAATTGAATCAAATCAATGTCAAACACATTTAAATAAAGCTTTTTGAATCAAATTAAAGTCAAATGAATTTGTTCAAGCTAATTGAATCAAATGAATGTCAAACACATTCAAAAAAAGCTTTTTGAATCAAATTAAAGTCTAATGCATTCTACAAAGCTAATTGAATCAAATAAAGTCAAAGACAATCAAACAGAGATTTTTGAATCAAAAGAAAGTCAAATGCATTTATCAAAGCTAATTTAATCGAATGAAAGTTAAACACATTCAAACAAACCTAATTGAATCAAATGAATGTCAAACACATTCAAACAAAGCTTTTTGAATCAAATTAAAGTCAAATGAATTCATTCAAGCTATTTGAATCAAATGAAAGTCAAACACATTCAAATATAGCTTTTTGAATCAAATTAAAGTCATATGAAAGTCAAACACATTCAAACAAAGCTAATTAAATCAAACGAAAGTCAAACACTTTCAAATAGAAATTTTTGAATCAAATAAAAGTCAAATGCATTCTATAAAGCTAATTGAATTAAATGAAAGTCAAACACATTTAAACAGAGCTTTTTGAATCAAATGAAAGTCAAATGAATTCATTCTAGCTAATTGAATCAAATGAAAGTTGAACACATACAAATAAAGCTTTTAAATCAAATTAAAGTCTAATGCATTCTACAAAGCTTATTGAATCAAATGAAAGTCAAACACAATCAAACAAACCTATTTAAATCAAATGAAAGTCAAACACATTCAAACAAAGCTTTTTGAATCAAATGAAAATCAAATGCATTCAACAAAGCTAATTGAATCTAATGAAAGTCAAACACATTCAAACAAAGTTAATTGAATCAAATGAAAGTCAAACACATTCAAACAAAGCTTTTCGAATCAAATGAAAGTCAAATGCATTCTATAAAACTAATTGAATCAAATAAAAGTCTAACACATTCAAACAAAGCTTTCTGAATTAAATGAAAGTCAAATGCATTAAACAAAGCTTGAATCAAATTAAAGTCAAATGCATTCTACGAAGCTAATTGAATAAAATGAAAGTCAAACACATTCAAACCAAGGTTTCTGAATTAAATGAAAGTCAAATGCATTAAATAAAGCTAATTAAATCAAGTGAAAGTCAAATGTATTCTACAAAGCTAATTGAATCAAATGAAAGTCAAACACAATCAAACAAAGCTGTTTAAATCAAATGAAAGTCAAACACATTCAAACAAAGCTTTTTAAATCAAATAAAAATCAAATGCATTCAACAAAGCTAATTAAATCTAATAACAGTCAAACACATTCAAACAAAGTTAGTTGAATCAAATGAAAGTCAAACGCATTCAAACAAAGCTTTTCGAATCAAATGAAAGTCAAATGCATTCTATAAAACTAATTGAATCAAATAAAAGTCTAACACATTCAAACAAAGCTTTCTGAATTAAATGAAAGTCAAATGCATTAAACAAAGCTTGAATCAAATTAAAGTCAAATGCATTCTACGAAGCTAATTGAATAAAATGAAAGTCAAACACAATCAAACAAAGCTATTTAAATCAAATGAAAGTCAAACACATTAAACAAAGCTTTTTGACTCAAATGAAAATCAAATGCATTCAACAAAGTTAATTAAATCTGGTAACAGTCAAACACATTCAAACAAAGTTAATTGAATCAAATGAAAGTCAAACACATTCAAACAAAGCTTTTCGAATCAAATGAAAGTCCAATGCATTCTATAAAACTAATTGAATCAAATAAAAGTCAAACACATTCAAACAAAGCTTTCTGAATTAAATGAAAGTCTAATGCATTAAACAAAGCTAATTGAATCAAATGAAAGTCAAATGCATTATACAAAGCTAATTGAATCAAATGAAAGTCAAACACAATCAAATAAAGCTATTTAAATCAAATGAAAGTCAAACACATTCAAACAAAGCATTTTGAATCAAATGAAAATCAAATGCATTCAACAAAGCTAATTAAATCTAATAACAGTCAAACACATTCAAACAAAGTTAATTGAATCAAATGAAAGTCAAACACATTCAAACAAAGCTTTTCGAATTAAATGAAAGTCAAATGCATTCTATAAAATTAATTGAATCAAATGAAAGTCAAACACATTGAAACAAAGCTTTCTTAATTAAATGAAAGTCAAATGCATTAAACAAAGCTAATTGAATCAAATGAAAGTCAAATGCATTCTACAAAGCTAATTGAATCAAATGAAAGTCAAATGCATTCTACAAAGCTATTTGAATCAAATGAAAAACAAACATATAAAAGCAAAGCGAAGTGAATCAAATGATAGTCAAACACATTCAAACAAAGCTCATTGAATCAAATGAAAGTCAAAGACATTCAAACAAAGCTAATTGAATCAAATGAAAGTCAAACACATTCAAACAAACCTAATTGAATCAAATGAAATTCAAATGCATTCTACAAAGCTAAACGAATCAAATTAAAGTCTAATGCATTAAACAAAGCTAATTGAATCAAATGAAAGTCGAAGACATTCAAACAAAGCTAATTCAATCAAATGAAAGTCAAAGACATTCAAACAAACCTAATTGAATCAAATGACAGTGAAATACATTCAAACAGAGATTTTTGAATAAAAAGAAAGTCAAATGCATTTATCTAAGCTAATTGAATCGAATGAAAGTTAAACACATTCAAACAAACCTAATTGAATCAAATGAATGTCAAACTCGTTCAAACAAAGCTTTTTGAGTCTAATTAAAGTCAAATGAATTCATTCAAGCTATTTGAATCAAATGGAAGTCAAACACATTCAAATATAGCTTTTTGAATCAAATTAAAGTCATATGAAAGTCAAACACATTCAAACAAAGCTAATTAAATCAAACGAAAGTCAAACACTTTCAAATAGAAATTTTTGAATCAAATAAAAGTCAAATGCATTCTATAAAGCTAATTGAATTAAATGAAAGTCAAACACATTTAAACAGAGCTTTTTGAATCAAATGAAAGTCAAATGCATTATTCAAAGCTAAATGAATCAAATGAAAGTCAATGTATTCATTCTATCTAATTGAATCAAATGAAAGTCGAACACATTCAAATAAAGCTTTTTGAATCAAATAAAAGTCTAATGCATTCTACAAAGCTAATTGAATAAAATGAAAGTCAAACACAATCAAATAAAGTTTTTTAATATAATGAAAGTCAAACACATTCAAACAAAGCTTTTTGAATCAAACGAAAGTCAAATGCATTCAACAAAGCTAATTAAATCTAATAAAATTCAAACACATTCAAACAAAGTTAATTGAATCAAATGAAAGTCAAACACATTCAAACAAAGCTTTTCGAATCAAATGAAAGTCCAATGCATTCTATAAAACTAATTGAATCAAATGAAAGTCAAACACATTCAAACAAAGCTTTCTGAATTACATTAAAGTCAAATTCATTAAACAAAGCTAATTAAATCAAATGAAAGTCAAATGCATTCTACAAAGCTAATTGAATCAATTGAAAATCAAATGCATTCAACAAAGCTAATTAAATCTAATAACAGTCAAACACATTCAAACAAAATTAATTGAATCAAATGAAAGTCAAACACATTCAAACAAAGCTTTTCGAATCAAATGAAAGTCAAATGCATTCTATAAAACTAATTGAATCAAATAAAAGTCTAACACATTCAAACAAAGCTTTTTGAATTAAATGAAAGTCAAATGCATTAAACAAAGCTAATTGAATCAAATGAAAGTCAAATGCATTCTACAAAGCTATTTGAATCAAATGTAAAACAAACATATACAAGCAAAGCGAATTGAATCAAATGATAGTCAAACACATTCAAACAAA
Organism: Chenopodium quinoa; assembly: GCF_001683475.1. Taxonomy (NCBI): domain Eukaryota; kingdom Viridiplantae; phylum Streptophyta; class Magnoliopsida; order Caryophyllales; family Amaranthaceae; genus Chenopodium; species Chenopodium quinoa. Next base: position 64,768 of record NW_018744695.1, on the reverse strand, counting down.
GCTCATTGAATCAAATGAAAGTCAAAGACATTCAAACAAAGCTAATTGAATCAAATGAAAGTCAAAGACATTCAAACAAACCTAATTGAATCAAATGAAATTTAAATGCATTCTACAAAGCTAAACGAATCAAATTAAAGTCTAATGCATTAAACAAAGCTAATTGAATCAAATGAAAGTCGAAGACATTCAAACAAAGCTAATTCAATCAATTGAAAGTCAAAGACATTCAAACAAACCTAATTGAATCAAATGACAGTGAAATACATTCAAACAGAGATTTTAGAATCAAAAGAAAGTCAAATGCATTTATCAAAGCTAATTGAATCGAATGAAAGTTAAACACATTCAAACAAACCTAATTGAATCAAATGAATGTCAAACTCATTCAAACAAAGCTTTTTGAATCAAAATAAAGTCAAATGAATTCATTCAAGGTATTTGAATCAAATGAAAGTCAAACACATTTAAATATAGCTTTTTGAATCAAATTAAAGTCATATGAAAGTCAAACACATTCAAACAAAGCTAATTAAATCAAATGAAAGTCAAAGACATTCAAACAAACCAAATTAAATCAAAAGAAAGTCAAACACTTTCAAATAGAAATTTTTGAATCAAATGAAAGTTAAATGCATTCTATAAAGCTAATTGCATTAAATGAAAGTCAAACACATTCAAACAGAGCTTTTTGAATCAAATGAAAGTCAAATGCATTATTCAAAGCTAAATGAATCAAATGAAAGTCAATGTATTCATTCTAGCTAATTGAATCAAATGAAAGTCGAACACATTCAAATAAAGCTTTTTGAATCAAATTAAAGTCTAATGCATTCTACAAAGCTAATTGAATCAAATGAAAGTCAAACACAATCAAACAAAGCTATTTAAATCAAATGAAAGTCAAACACATTCAAACAAAGCTTTTTGAATCAAATGAAAATCAAATGCATTCAACAAAGCTAATTAAATCTAATAACAGTCAAACACATTCAAAAAACGTTAATTGAATCAAATGAAAGTCAAACACATTCAAACAAAGCTTTTCGAATCAAATGAAAGTCCAATGCATTCTATAAAACTAATTGAATCAAATGAAAGTCAAACACATTCAAACAGAGCTTTATGAATTAAATGAAAGTCAAATGCATTAAACAAAGCTAATTGAATCAAATGAAAGTCAAATGCATTCTACAAAGCTAATTGAATCAAATGAAAATCAAATGCATTCAACAAAGCTAATTAAATCTAATAACAGTCAAACACATTCAAACAAAGTTAATTGAATCAAATGAAAGTCAAACACATTCAAACAAAGCTTTTCGAATCAAATGAAAGTCAAATGCATTCTATAAAACTAATTGAATCAAATAAAAGTCTAACACATTCAAACAAAGCTTTATGAATTAAATGAAAGTCAAATGCATTAAACAAAGCTAATTGAATCAAATGAAAGTCAAATGCATTCTACAAAGCTATTTGAATCAAATGAAAAACAAACATATAAAAGCAAAGCGAAGTGAATCAAATGATAGTCAAACACATTCAAACAAAGCTCATTGAATCAAATGAAAGTCAAAGACATTCAAACAAAGCTAATTGAATCAAATGAAAGTCAAAGACATTCAAACAAACCTAATTGAATCAAATGAAATTCAAATGCATTCTACAAAGCTAAACGAATCAAATTAAAGTCTAATGCATTAAACAAAGCTAATTGAATCAAATGAAAGTCGAAGACATTCAAACAAAGCTAATTCAATCAAATGAAAGTCAAAGACATTCAAACAAACCTAATTGAATCAAATGACAGTGAAATACATTCAAACAGAGATTTTTGAATCAAAAGAAAGTCAAATGCATTTATCAAAGCTAATTGAATCGAATGAAAGTTAAACACATTCAAACAAACCTAATTGAATCAAATGAATGTCAAACACATTCAAACATAGGTTTTTGAATCAAATTAAAGTCAAATGAATTCATTCAAGCTATTTGAATCAAATGAAAGTCAAACACATTCAAATATAGCTTTTTGAATCAAATTAATGTCATAAGAAAGTCATATGAAAGTCAAACACATTCAAACAAAGCAAATTAAATCAAATGAAAGTCAAAGACATTCAAACAAACCAAATTAAATCAAAAGAAAGTCAAACACTTTCAAATAGAAATTTTTGAATCAAAAGAAAGTCAAATGCATTCATCAAAGCTAATTGAATCGAATGAAAATCAAACACATTCAAACCAACCTAATTGAATAAAATGAATGTCAAAAACATTCAAACAAAGCTTTTTGAATCAAATGAAATTCAATGAATTCATTCTAGCTAATTGAATCAAATGAAAGTCGAACACATTCAAATAAAGCTTTTTGAATCAAATTAAAGTCTAATGCATTCTACAAAGCTAATTGAATCAAATGAAAGTCAAACACAATCAAATAAAGCTATTTAAATCAAATGAAAGTCAAACACATTCAAACAAAGCTTTTTGAATCAAATGAAAATCAAATGCATTCAACAAAGCTAATTGAAACAAATGAAAGTGAAACACATTCACACAAAGTTAAATGAATCAAATGAAAGTCAAACAGATTCAAACAAAGCTTTTCGAATCAAATGAAAGTCAAATGCATTCTATAAAACTAATTGAATCAAATGAAAGTCAAACACATTCAAACAAAGCTTTCTGAATTAAATGAAATTCAAATGCATTAAACAAAGCTAATTAAATCAAATGAAAGTCAAATGCATTATACAAAGCTAATTGAATCAAATGAAAGTCAAACACAATCAAAGAAAGCTATTTAAATCAAATGAAAGTCAAACACATTCAAACAAAGCATTTTGAATCAAATGAAAATCAAATGCATTCAACAAAGCTAATTAAATCTAATAACAGTCAAACACATTGAAACAAAGTTAATTGAATCAAATGAAAGTCAAACACATTCAAACAAAGCTTTTTGAATCAAATGAAAGTCAAATGAATTCTACAAAACTAATTGAATCAAATAAAAGTCTTACACATTCAAACAAAGCTTTCTGAATTAAATGAAAGTCAAATGCATTAAACAAAGCTAATTAAATCGAATGAAAGTCAAATGCATTCAACAAAGCTAATTGAATCAAATGAAAATCAAATGCATTCAACAAAGCTAATTAAATCTAATAACAGTCAAACACATTCAAACAAAGTTAATTGAATCAAATGAAAGTCAAACACATTCAAACAAAGCTTTTCGAATCAAATGAAAGTCAAATGCATTCTATAAAACTAATTGAATCAAATAAAAGTCTAACACATTCAAACAAAGCTTTCTGAATTAAATGAAAGTCAAATGCATTAAACAAAGCTAATTGAATCAAATGAAAGTCAAATGCATTCTACAAAGCTATTTGAATCAAATGAAAAACAAACATATAAAAGCAAAGCGAAGTGAATCAAATGATAGTCAAACACATTCAAACAAAGCTCATTGAATCAAATGAAAGTCAAAGACATTCAAACAAAGCTAATTGAATCAAATGAAAGTCAAAGACATTCAAACAAACCTAATTGAATCAAATGAAATTCAAATGCATTCTACAAAGCTAAACGAATCAAATTAAAGTCTAATGCATTAAACAAAGCTAATTGAATCAAATGAAAGTCGAAGACATTCAAACAAAGCTAATTCAATCAAATGAAAGTCAAACACATTCAAACAAACCTAATTGAATCAAATGACAGTGAAATACATTCAAACAGAGATTTTTGAATCAAAAGAAAGTCAAATGCATTTATCAAAGCTACTTGAATCGAATGAAAGTTAAACACATTCAAACAAACCTAATTGAATCAAATGAATGTCAAACACATTCAAACATAGCTTTTTGAATCAAATTAAAGTCAAATGAATTCATTCAAGCTATTTAAATCAAATGAAAGTCAAACACATTCAAATATAGCTTTTTGAATCAAATTAATGTCATAAGAAAGTCATATGAAAGTCAAACACATTCAAACAAAGCAAATTAAATCAAATGAAAGTCAAAGACATTCAAACAAACCAAATTAAATCAAAAGAAAGTCAAACACTTTCAAATAGAAATTTTTGAATCAAAAGAAAGTCAAATGCATTCATCAAAGCTAATTGAATCGAATGAAAATCAAACACATTCAAACCAACCTAATTGAATAAAATGAATGTCAAACACATTCAAACAAAGCTTTTTGAATCAAATGAAATTCAATGAATTCATTCTAGCTAATTGAATCAAATGAAAGTCGAACACATTCAAATAAAGCTTTTTGAATCAAATGAAAGTCTAATGCATTCTACAAAGCTAATTGAATCAAATGAAAGTCAAACACAATCAAATAAAGCTATTTAAATCAAATGAAAGTCAAACACATTCAAACAAAGCTTTTTTAATCAAATGAAAATCAAATGCATTCAACAAAGCTAATTGAAACAAATGAAAGTGAAACACATTCACACAAAGTTAAATGAATCAAATGAAAGTCAACCAGATTCAAACAAAGCTTTTCGAATCAAATGAAAGTCAAATGCATTCTATAAAACTAATTGAATCAAATGAAAGTCAAACACATTCAAACAAAGCTTTCTGAATTAAATGAAAGTCAAATGCATTAATCAAAGCTAATTGAATCAAATGAAAGTCAAATGCATTCTACTAAGCTAGTTGAATCAAATGAAAATCAAACACATTCAAGCAAAGCTAATTGAATCAAATGATAATCAAACACATTCAAACAAAGCTAATTGAATCAAATCAAAGTCAAAGACATTCAAACAAAGCTAATTGAATCAAATGAAAGTCAAAGACATTCAAACAAACCTAATTGAATCGAATGAAAGTCAAATACATTCAAACAGAGATTTTTGAGTCAAAAGAAAGTCAAATGCATTCATCAAAGCTAATTGAATCGAATGAAAGTCAAACCCATTCAAACAAACCTAATTGAATCAAATCAATGTCAAATACATTCAAATAAAGCTTTTTGAATCAAATTAAAGTCAAATGAATTTGTTCAAGCTAATTGAATCAAATGAATGTCAAACACATTCAAAAAAAGCTTTTGGAATCAAATTAAAGTCTAATGCATTCTACAAAGCTAATTGAATCAAATGAAAGTCAAACACAATCAAACAAAGCTATTTAAATCAAATGAAAGTCAAACACATTCAAACAAAGCTTTTTGAATCAAATGAAAATCAAATGCCTTCAACAAAGCTAATTGAATCTAATGAAAATCAAACACATTCAAACAAAGTTAATTGAATCAAATGAAAGTCAAACACATTCTAACAAAGCTTTTCGAATCAAATGAAAGTCCAATACATTCTATAAAACTAATTGAATCAAATGAAAGTCAAACACATTCAAACAAAGCTTTCTGAATTAAATGAAAGTTAAATGCATTAAACAAAGCTAATTGAATCAAATGAAAGTCAAATGCATTATACAAAGCTAATTGAATCAAATGAAAGTCAAACACAATCAAAGAAAGCTATTTAAATCAAATGAAAGTCAAACACATTCAAACAAAGCATTTTGAATCAAATGAAAATCAAATGCATTCAACAAAGCTAATTAAATCTAATAACAGTCAAACACATTGAAACAAAGTTAATTGAATCAAATGAAAGTCAAACACATTCAAACAAAGCTTTTCGAATCAAATGAAAGTCAAATGCATTCTATAAAACTAATTGAATCAAATAAAAGTCTAACACATTTAAACAAAGCTTTCTGAATTAAATGAAAGTCAAACGCATTAAACAAAGCTAATTGAATCAAATGAAAGTCAAATGCATTCTACAAAGCTATTTGAATCAAATGCAAAACAAACATATAAAAGCAAAGCGAAGTGAATCAAATGATAGTCAAACACATTCAAACAAAGCTCATTGAATCAAATGAAAGTCAAAGACATTCAAACAAAGCTAATTGAATCAAATGACAGTCAAAGACATTCAAACAAACCTAATTGAATCAAATGAAATTCAAATGCATTCTACAAAGCTAAACGAATCAAATTAAAGTCTAATGCGTTAAACAAAGCTAATTGAATCAAATGAAAGTCGAAGACATTCAAACAAAGCTAATTCAATCAAATGAAAGTCAAAGACATTCAAACAAACCTAATTGAATCAAATGACAGTGAAATACATTCAAACAGAGATTTTTGAATAAAAAGAAAGTCAAATGCATTTATCTAAGCTAATTGAATCGAATGAAAGTTAAACACATTCAAACAAACCTAATTGAATCAAATGAATGTCAAACTCATTCAAACAAAGCTTTTTGAATCAAATTCAAGTCAAATGAATTCATTCACGCTATTTGAATCAAATGAAAGTCAAACACATTCAAATATAGCTTTTTGAATCAAATTAATGTCATAAGAAAGTCATATGAAAGTCAAACACATTCAAACAAAGCAAATTAAATCAAATGAAAGTCAAAGACATTCAAACAAACCAAATTAAATCAAAAGAAAGTTAAACACTTTCAAATAGAAATTTTTGAATCAAATGAAAGTCAAATGCATTCTATAAAGCTAATTGCATTAAATGAAAGTCAAACACATTCAAACAAAGCTTTTTGAATCAAATGAAAGTCAAATGCATTATTCAAAGCTAAATGAATCAAATGAAAGTCAATGTATTCATTCTAGCTAATTGAATCAAATGAAAGTCGAACACATTCAAATAAAGCTTTTTGAATCAAATTAAAGTCTAATGCATTCTACAAAGCTAATTGAATCAAATGAAAGTCAAACACAATCAAAGAAAGCTATTTAAATCAAATTAAAGTCAAACACATTCAAACAAAGCATTTTGAATCAAATGAAAATCAAATGCATTCTACAAAGCTATTTGAATCAAATAAAAAACAAACATATACAAGCAAAGCAAATTGAATCAAATGATAGTCAAACACATTCAAACAAAGCTCATTGAATCAAATGAAAGTCAAAGACATTCAAACAAAGCTAATTGAATCAAATGAAAGTCAAAGACATTCAAACAAACCTAATTGAATCAAATGAAAGTCAAATACATTCAAACAGAGATTTTTGAGTCAAAAGAAAGTCAAATGCATTCATCAAAGTTAATTGAATCGAATGAAAGTCAAACCCATTCAAACAAACCTTATTGAATCAAATCAATGTCAAACATATTCAAATATAGCTTTTTGAATCAAATTAATGTCATAAGAAAGTCATATGAAAGTCAAACACATTCAAACAAAGCAAATTAAATCAAATGAAATTCAAAGACATTCAAACAAACCAAATTAAATCAAAAGAAAGTCAAACACATTAAACAAAGCTAATTAAATCGAATGAAAGTCAAATGCATTCAACAAAGCTAATTGAATCAAATGAAAATCAAATGCATTCAACAAAGCTAATTAAATCTAATAACAGTCAAACACATTCAAACAAAGTTAATTGAATCAAATGAAAGTCAAACACATTCAAACAAAGCTTTTCGAATCAAATGAAAGTCAAATGCATTCTATAAAACTAATTGAATCAAATAAAAGTCTAACACATTCAAACAAAGCTTTCTGAATTAAATGAAAGTCAAATGCATTAAACAAAGCTAATTGAATCAAATGAAAGTCAAATGCATTCTATAAAGCTATTTGAATCAAATGAAAAACAAACATATAAAAGCAAAGCGAAGTGAATCAAATGATAGTCAAACACATTCAAACAAAGCTCATTGAATCAAATGAAAGTCAAAGACATTCAAACAAAGCTAATTGAATCAAATGAAAGTCAAAGACATTCAAACAAACCTAATTGAATCAAATGAAATTCAAATGCATTCTACAAAGCTAAACGAATCAAATTAAAGTCTAATGCATTAAACAAAGCTAATTAAATCAAATGAAAGTCGAAGACATTCAAACAAAGCTAATTCAATCAAATGAAAGTCAAACACATTCAAACAAACCTAATTGAATCAAATGACAGTGAAATACATTCAAACAGAGATTTTTGAATCAAAAGAAAGTCAAATGCATTTATCAAAGCTAATTGAATCGAATGAAAGTTAAACACATTCAAACAAACCTAATTGAATCAAATGAATGTCAAACACATTCAAACATAGCTTTTTGAATCAAATTAAAGTCAAATGAATTCATTCAAGCTATTTGAATCAAATGAAAGTCAAACACATTCAAATATAGCTTTTTGAATCAAATTAATGTCATAAGAAAGTCATATGAAAGTCAAACACATTCAAACAAAGCAAATTAAATCAAATGAAAGTCAAAGACATTCAAACAAACCAAATTAAATCAAAAGAAAGTCAAACACTTTCAAATAGAAATTTTTGAATCAAAAGAAAGTCAAATGCATTCATCAAAGCTAATTGAATCGAATGAAAATCAAACACATTCAAACCAACCTAATTGAATAAAATGAATGTCAAACACATTCAAACAAAGCTTTTTGAATCAAATGAAATTCAATGAATTCATTCTAGCTAATTGAATCAAATGAAAGTCGAATACATTCAAATAAAGCTTTTTGAATCAAATGAAAGTCTAATGCATTCTACAAAGCTAATTGAATCAAATGAAAGTCAAACACAATCAAATAAAGCTATTTAAATCAAATGAAAGTCAAACACATTCAAACAACGCTTTTTGAATCAAATGAAAATCAAATGCATTCAACAAAGCTAATTGAAACAAATGAAAGTGAAACACATTCACACAAAGTTAAATGAATCAAATGAAAGTCAACCAGATTCAAACAAAGCTTTTCGAATCAAATGAAAGTCAAATGCATTCTATAAAACTAATTGAATCAAATGAAAGTCAAACACATTCAAACAAAGCTTTCTGAATTAAATGAAAGTCAAATGCATTAAACAAAGCTAATTGAATCAAATGAAAGTCAAATGCATTCTACTAAGCTAGTTGAATCAAATGAAAATCAAACACATTCAAGCAAAGCTAATTGAATCAAATGATAGTCAAACACATTCAAACAAAGCTAATTGAATCAAATCAAAGTCAAAGACATTCAAACAAAGCTAATTGAATCAAATGAAAGTCAAAGACATTCAAACAAACCTAATTGAATCGAATGAAAGTCAAATACATTCAAACAGAGATTTTTGAGTCAAAAGAAAGTCAAATGCATTCATCAAAGCTAATTGAATCGAATGAAAGTCAAACCCATTCAAACAAACCTAATTGAATCAAATCAATGTCAAACACATTCAAATAAAGCTTTTTGAATCAAATTAAAGTCAAATGAATTTGTTCAAGCTAATTGAATCAAATGAATGTCAAACACATTCAAAAAAAGCTTTTGGAATCAAATTAAAGTCTAATGCATTCTACAAAGCTAATTGAATCAAATGAAAGTCAAACACAATCAAACAAAGCTATTTAAATCAAATGAAAGTCAAACACATTCAAACAAAGCTTTTTGAATCAAATGAAAATCAAATGCCTTCAACAAAGCTAATTGAATCTAATGAAAGTCAAACACATTCAAACAAAGTTAATTGAATCAAATGAAAGTCAAACATATCAAACAAAGATTTTCGAATCAAATGAAAGTCCAATGCATTCTATAAAACTAATTGAATCAAATGAAAGTCAAACACATTCAAACAAAGCTTTCTGAATTAAATGAAAGTTAAATGCATTAAACAAAGCTAATTGAATCAAATGAAAGTCAAATGCATTATACAAACCTAATTGAATCAAATGAAAGTCAAACACAATCAAAGAAAGCTATTTAAATCAAATGAAAGTCAAACACATTCAAACAAAGCATTTTGAATCAAATGAAAATCAAATGCATTCAACAAAGCTAATTAAATCTAATAACAGTCAAACACATTGAAACAAATTTAATTGAATCAAATGAAAGTCAAACACATTCAAACAAAGCTTTTCGAATCAAATGAAAGTCAAATGCATTCTACAAAACTAATTGAATCAAATAAAAGTCTTACACATTCAAACAAAGCTTTCTGAATTAAATGAAAGTCAAATGCATTAAACAAAGCTAATTAAATCGAATGAAAGTCAAATGCATTCTACAAAGCTATTTGAATCAAATGAAAAACAAACATATACAAGCAAAGCGAATTGAATCAAATGATAGTCAAACACATTCAAACAAAGCTCATTGAATCAAATGAAAGTCAAAGACATTCAAACAAAGCTAATTGAATCTAATGAAAGTCAAACACATTCAAACAAAGTTAATTGAATCAAATGAAAGTCAAACACATTCAAACAAACCTTTTCGAATCAAATGAAAGTCCAATGCATTCTATAAAACTAATTGAATCAAATGAAAGTCAAACACATTCAAACAAAGCTTTCTGAATTAATGAAAGTCAAAAGCATTAAACAAAGCTAATTGAATCAAATGAAAGTCAAATGCATTATACAAAGCTAATTGAATCAAATGAAAGTCAAACACAATCAAAGAAAGCTATTTAAATCAAATGAAAGTCAAACACATTCAAACAAAGCATTTTGAATCAAATGAAAATCAAATGCATTCAACAAAGCTAATTAAATCTAATAACAGTCAAACACATTGAAACAAATTTAATTGAATCAAATGAAAGTCAAACACATTCAAACAAAGCTTTTCGAATCAAATGAAAGTCAAATGCATTCTACAAAACTAATTGAATCAAATAAAAGTCTTACACATTCAAACAAAGCTTTCTGAATTAAATGAAAGTCAAATGCATTAAACAAAGCTAATTAAATCGAATGAAAGTCAAATGCATTCTACAAAGCTATTTGAATCAAATGAAAAACAAACATATACAAGCAAAGCGAATTGAATCAAATGATAGTCAAACACATTCAAACAAAGCTCATTGAATCAAATGAAAGTCAAAGACATTCAAACAAAGCTAATTGAATCTAATGAAAGTCAAACACATTCAAACAAAGTTAATTGAATCAAATGAAAGTCAAACACATTCAAACAAACCTTTTCGAATCAAATGAAAGTCCAATGCATTCTATAAAACTAATTGAATCAAATGAAAGTCAAACACATTCAAACAAAGCTTTCTGAATTAATGAAAGTCAAAAGCATTAAACAAAGCTAATTGAATCAAATGAAAGTCAAATGCATTATACAAAGCTAATTGAATCAAATGAAAGTCAAACACAATCAAAGAAAGCTATTTAAATCAAATGAAAGTCAAACACATTCAAACAAAGCATTTTGAATCAAATGAAAATCAAATGCATTCAACAAAGCTAATTAAATCTAATAACAGTCAAACACATTGAAACAAAGTTAATTGAATCAAATGAAAGTCAAACACATTCAAACAAAGCTTTTCGAATCAAATGAAAGTCAAATGCATTCTATAAAACTAATTGAATCAAATAAAAGTCTAACACATTTAAACAAAGCTTTCTGAATTAAATGAAAGTCAAATGCATTAAACAAAGCTAATTGAATCAAATGAAAGTCAAATGCATTCTACAAAGCTATTTGAATCAAATGCAAAACAAACATATAAAAGCAAAGCGAAGTGAATCAAATGATAGTCAAACACATTCAAACAAAGCTCATTGAATCAAATGAAAGTCAAAGACATTCAAACAAAGCTAATTGAATCAAATGACAGTCAAAGACATTCAAACAAACCTAATTGAACAAATGAAATTCAAATGCATTCTACAAAGCTAAACGAATCAAATTAAAGTCTAATGCGTTAAACAAAGCTAATTGAATCAAATGAAAGTCGAAGACATTCAAACAAAGCTAATTCAATCAAATGAAAGTCAAAGACATTCAAACAAACCTAATTGAATCAAATGACAGTGAAATACATTCAAACAGAGATTTTTGAATAAAAAGAAAGTCAAATGCATTTATCTAAGCTAATTGAATCGAATGAAAGTTAAACACATTCAAACAAACCTAATTGAATCAAATGAATGTCAAACTCATTCAAACAAAGCTTTTTGAATCAAATTCAAGTCAAATGAATTCATTCACGCTATTTGAATCAAATGAAAGTCAAACACATTCAAATATAGCTTTTTGAATCAAATTAATGTCATAAGAAAGTCATATGAAAGTCAAACAAATTCAAACAAAGCAAATTAAATCAAATGAAAGTCAAAGACATTCAAACAAACCAAATTAAATCAAAAGAAAGTTAAACACTTTCAAATAGAAATTTTTGAATCAAATGAAAGTCAAATGCATTCTATAAAGCTAATTGCATTAAATGAAAGTCAAACACATTCAAACAAAGCTTTTTGAATCAAATGAAAGTCAAATGCATTATTCAAAGCTAAATGAATCAAATGAAAGTCAATGTATTCATTCTAGCTAATTGAATCAAATGAAAGTCGAACACATTCAAATAAAGCTTTTTGAATCAAATTAAAGTCTAATGCATTCTACAAAGCTAATTGAATCAAATGAAAGTCAAACACAATCAAAGAAAGCTATTTAAATCAAATTAAAGTCAAACACATTCAAACAAAGCATTTTGAATCAAATGAAAATCAAATGCATTCTACAAAGCTATTTGAATCAAATAAAAAACAAACATATACAAGCAAAGCAAATTGAATCAAATGATAGTCAAACACATTCAAACAAAGCTCATTGAATCAAATGAAAGTCAAAGACATTCAAACAAAGCTAATTGAATCAAATGAAAGTCAAAGACAGTCAAACAAACCTAATTGAATCAAATGAAAGTCAAATACATTCAAACAGAGATTTTTGAGTCAAAAGAAAGTCAAATGCATTCATCAAAGTTAATTGAATCGAATGAAAGTCAAACCCATTCAAACAAACCTTATTGAATCAAATCAATGTCAAACACATTCAAATATAGCTTTTTGAATCAAATTAATGTCATAAGAAAGTCATATGAAAGTCAAACACATTCAAACAAAGCAAATTAAATCAAATGAAATTCAAAGACATTCAAACAAACCAAATTAAATCAAAAGAAAGTCAAACACTTTCAAATAGAAATTTTTGAATCAAATGAAAGTCAAATGCATTCTATAAAGCTAATTGCATTAAATGAAAGTCAAACACATTCAAACAAAACTTTTTGAATCAAATGAAAGTCAAATGCATTATTCAAAGCTAAATGAATCAAATGAAAGTCAATGTATTCATTCTAGCTAATTGAATCAAATGAAAGTCGAACACATTCAAATAAACCTTTTTGAATCAAATTAAAGTCTAATGCATTCTACAAAGCTAATTGAATCAAATGAAAGTCAAACACAATCAAAGAAAGCTATTTAAATCAAATTAAAGTCAAACACATTCAAACAAAGCATTTTGAATCAAATGAAAATCAAATGCATTCAACAAAGCTAATTAAATCTAATAACAGTCAAACACATTCAAACAAAGTTAATTGAATCAAATGAAAGTCAAACACATTCAAATAAAGCTTTTCGAATCAAATGAAAGTCAAATGCATTCTATAAAACTAATTGAATCAAATAAAATTCTTACATATTCAAACAAAGCTTTCTGAATTAAATGAAAGTCAAATGCATTAAACAAAGCTAATTGAATCAAATGAAAGTCAAATGCATTCTACAAAGCTATTTGAATCAAATAAAAAACAAACATATACAAGCAAAGCAAATTGAATCAAATGATAGTCAAACACATTCAAACAAAGCTCATTGAATCAAATGAAAGTCAAAGACATTCAAACAAACCTAATTGAATCAAATGAAAGTCAAAGACATTCAAACAAACCTAATTGAATCAAATGAAATTCAAATGCATTCTACAAAGCTAAACGAATAAAATTAAAGTCTAATGCATTAAACAAAGCTAATTGAATCAAATGAAAATCGAAGACATTCAAACAAAGGTAATTCAATCAAATGAAAGTCAAAGACATTCAAACAAACCTAATTGAATCAAATGACAGTGAAATACATTCAAACAGAGATTTTTGAATAAAAAGAAAGTCAAATGCATTTATCAAAGCTAATTGAATCGAATGAAAGTTAAACACATTCAAACAAACCTAATTGAATCAAATGAATGTCAAACACATTCAAACAAAGCTTTTTGAATCAAATTAAAGTCAAATGAATTCATTCAAGCTATTTGAATCAAATGAAAGTCAAACACATTCAAATATAGCTCTTTGAATCAAATTAAAGTCATATGAAAGTCAAACACATTCAAACAAAGCTAATTAAATCAAATGAAAGTCAAAGACATTCAAACAAACCAAATTAAATCAAAAGAATGTCAAACACTTTCAAATAGAAATTTTTGAATCAAAAGAAAGTCAAATGCATTGATCAAAGCTAATTGAATCGAATGAAAATCAAACACATTCAAACAAACCTAATTGAATAAAATGATTGTCAAACACATTCAAACAAAGCTTTTTGAAACAAATGAAAGTCAAATGAATTCATTTTTGCTAATTGAATCAAATGAAAGTCGAACACATTCAAATAAAGCTTTTTGAATCAAATTAAAGTCTAATGCATTCTACAAAGCTAATTGAATCAAATGAAAGTCAAACACAATCAAATAAAGCTATTTAAATCAAATGAAAGTCAACCACATTCAAACAAAGCTTTTTGAATCAAATGAAAATCAAATGCATTCAACAAAACTAATTGAATCAAATGAAAGTCAAACACATTCAAACAAAGTTAAATGAATTAAATGAAAGTCAAACACATTCAAACAAAGCTTTTCGAATCAAATGAAAGTCAAATGCATTCTATAAAACTAATTGAATCAAATGAAAGTCAAACACATTCAAACAAAGCTTTCTGAATTAAATGAAAGTCAAATGCATTAAACAAAGCTAATTGAATCAAATGAAAGTCAAATGCATTCTACAAAGCTAATTGAATCAAATGAAATACAAACACATTCAAGCAAAGCAAATTGAATCAAATGATAGTCAAACACATTTAAACAAAGCTAATTAAATCAAATGAAAGTCAAAGACATTCAAACAAAGCTAATTGAATCAAATGAAAGTCAAAGACATTCAAACAAACCTAATTGAATCAAATGAAAGTCAACTACATTCAAACAGCGATTTTTAAGTCAATGAAAGTCAAATGCATTCATCAAAGCTAATTGAATCGAATGAAAGTCAAACACATTCAAACAAACCTAATTGAATCAAATTAATGTCAAACACATTCAAATAAAGCTTTTTGAATCAAATTAAAGTCAAATGAATTTGTTCAAGCTAATTGAATCAAATGAATGTCAAACACATTCAAATAAAGGTTTTTGAATCAACTTAAAGTCTAATGCATTCTACAAAGCTAATTGAATCAAATGAATGTCAAATACAATCAAACAAAGCTATTTAAATCAAATGAAAGTCAAACACATTCAAACAAAGCTTTTTGAATCAAATGAAAATCAAATGCCTTAAACAAAGCCAATTGAATCTAATGAAAGTCAAACACATTCAAACAAAGTTAATTGAATCAAATGAAAGTCAAACACATTCAAACAAAGCTTTTCGAATCAAATGAAAGTCCAATGCATTCTATAAAACTAATTGAATCAAATGAAAGTCAAACACATTCAAACAAAGCTTTCTGAATTAAATTAAAGTCAAATGCATTAAACAAAGCTAATTGAATCAAATGAAAGTCAAATGCATTATACAAAGCTAATTGAATCAAATGAAAGTCAGACACAATCAAAGAAAGCTATTTAAATCAAATGAAAGTCAAACACATTCAAACAAAGCATTTTGAATCAAATGAAAATCAAATGCATTCAACAAAGCTAATTAAATCTAATAACAGTCAAACACATTCAACCAAAGTTAATTGAATGAAATGAAAGTCAAACACATTCAAACAAAGCTTTTCGAATCAAATGAAAGTCAAATGCATTCTATAAAACTAATTGAATCAAATAAAAGTCTAACACATTCAAACAAAGCTTTCTGAATTAAATGAAAGTCAAATGCATTAAACAAAGCTAATTGAATCAAATGAAAGTCAAATGCATTCTACAAAGCTATTTGAATCAAATGAAAAACAAACATATACAAGCAAAGCGAATTGAATCAAATGATAGTCAAACACATTCAAACAAAGCTCATTGAATCAAATGAAAGTCAAAGACATTCAAACAAAGCTAATTGAATCAAATGAAAGTCAAAGACATTCAAACAAACCTAATTGAATCAAATGAAATTCAAATGCATTCTACAAAGCTAAACGAATCAAATTAAAGTCTAATGCATTAAACAAAGCTAATTGAATCAAATGAAAGTCAAAGACATTCAAACAAAGCTAATTCAATCAAATGAAAGTCAAAGACATTCAAACAAACCTAATTGAATCAAATGACAGTGAAATACATTCAAACAGAGATTTTTGAATCAAAAGAAAGTCAAATGCATTTATCAAAGCTAATTGAATCAAATGAAAGTTAAACACATTCAAACAAACATTATTGAATCAAATGAATGTTAAACACATTCAAACAAAGCTTTTTGAATCAAATTAAAGTCAAATGAATTCATTCAAGCTATTTGAATCAAATGAAAGTCAAACACATTTAAATATAGCTTTTTGAATCAAATTAAGATCATATGAAAGTCAAACACATTCAAATAAAGCTAATTAAATCAAATAAAAGTCAAAGACATTCAAACAAACCAAATCAAATCAATAGAAAGTCAAACACTTTCAAATAGAAATTTTTGAATCAAAAAGAAAGTCAAGTGCATTAATCAAAGCTAATTGAATCGAATGAAAATCAAACACATTCAAACAAACCTAATTGAATAAAAGAATGTCAAACACATTCAAACAAAGCTTTTTGAATCAAATGAAAGTCAAATGAATTCATTCTAGCTAATTGAATCAAACGAAAGTCGAACACATTCAAATAAAGCATTTTGAATCAAATAAAAGTCTAATGCATTCTACAAAGCTAATTGAATCAAATGAAAGTCAAACACAATCAAATAAAGCTATTTAAATCAAATGAAAGTCAAACACATTCAAACAAAGCTTTTTGAATCAAATGAAAATCAAATGCATTCAACAAAGCTAATTGAATCAAATGAAAGTCAAACACATTCAAAACAAAGTTAAATGAATCAAATGAAAGTCAAACACATTCAAACAAAGCTTTTTCGAATCAAATGAAAGTCTAATGCATTCTATAAAACTAATTGAATCATATGATAGTCAAACACATTCAAACAAAGCTTTCTGAATTAAATGAAAGTCAAATGCATTAAACAAAGCTAATTGAAACAAATGAAAGTCAAATGCATTCTACAAAGCTAATTAAATCAAATGAAAATCAAACACATTCAAGCAAAGCTAATTGAATCATATGATGGTCAAACACATTCAAACAAAGCTAATTGAATCAAATGAAAGTCAAAGACATTCAAACAAAGCTAATTGAATCAAATGAAAGTCAAAGACATTCAAATAAACCTAATTGAATCAAATGAAAGTCAAATACATTCAAACAGAGATTTTTGAGTCAAAAGAAAGTCAAATGCATTCATCAAAGTTAATTGAATCGAATGAAAGTCAAACACATTCAAACAAACCTAGTTGAATCAAATCAATGTCAAACACATTCAAATAAAGCTTTTTGAATCAAATTAAAGTCATATGAATTTGTTCAAGCTAATTGAATCAAATGAATGTCAAACACATTCAAAAAAGTTTTTTGAATCAAATTGAAGTCTAATGCATTCTACAAAGCTAATTGAATCAAATGAAAGTCAAACACAAGCAAACAAAGCTATTTAAATCAAATGAAAGTCAAACACATTCAAACAAAGCTTTTTGAATCAAATGAAAATCAAATGCCTTCAACAAAGCTAATTGAATCTAATGAAAGTCAAACACATTCAAACAAAGTTAATTGAATCAAATGAAAGTCAAACACATTCAAACAAAGCTTTTCGAATCAAATGAAAGTCCAATGCATTCTATAAAACTAATTGAATCAAATGAAAGTCAAACACATTCAAACAAAGCTTTCTGAATTAAATTAAAGTCAAATGCATTAAACAAAGCTAATTGAATCAAATGAAAGTCAAATGCATTATACAAAGCTAATTGAATCAAATGAAAGTCAGACACAATCAAAGAAAGCTATTTAAATCAAATGAAAGTCAAACACATTCAAACAAAGCTTTATGAATCAAATGAAAATCAAATGCATTCAACAAAGCTAATTAAATCTAATAACAGTCAAACACATTCAAACAAAGTTAATTGAATGAAATGAAAGTCAAACACATTCAAACAAAGCTTTTCGAATCAAATGAAAGTCAAATGCATTCTATAAAACTAATTGAATCAAATAAAAGTCTAACACATTCAAACAAAGCTTTCTGAATTAAATGAAAGTCAAATGCATTAAACAAAGCTAATTGAATCAAATGAAAGTCAAATGCATTCTACAAAGCTATTTGAATCAAATGAAAAACAAACATATACAAGCAAAGCGAATTGAATCAAATGATAGTCAAACACATTCAAACAAAGCTCATTGAATCAAATGAAAGTCAAAGACATTCAAACAAAGCTAATTGAATCAAATGAAAGTCAAAGACATTCAAACAAACCTAATTGAATCAAATGAAATTCAAATGCATTCTACAAAGCTAAACGAATCAAATTAAAGTCTAATGCATTAAACAAAGCTAATTGAATCAAATGAAAGTCAAAGACATTCAAACAAAGCTAATTCAATCAAATGAAAGTCAAAGACATTCAAACAAACCTAATTGAATCAAATGACAGTGAAATACATTCAAACAGAGATTTTTGAATCAAAAGAAAGTCAAATGCATTTATCAAAGCTAATTGAATCAAATGAAAGTTAAACACATTCAAACAAACATTATTGAATCAAATGAATGTTAAACACATTCAAACAAAGCTTTTTGAATCAAATTAAAGTCAAATGAATTCATTCAAGCTATTTGAATCAAATGAAAGTCAAACACATTTAAATATAGCTTTTTGAATCAAATTAAAGTCATATGAAAGTCAAACACATTCAAATAAAGCTAATTAAATCAAATAAAAGTCAAAGACATTCAAACAAACCAAATCAAATCAATAGAAAGTCAAACACTTTCAAATAGAAATTTTTGAATCAAAAGAAAGTCAAGTGCATTAATCAAAGCTAATTGAATCGAATGAAAAATCAAACACATTCAAACAAACCTAATTGAATAAAAAGAATGTCAAACACATTCAAACAAAGCTTTTTGAATCAAATGAAAGTCAAATGAATTCATTCTAGCTAATTGAATCAAACGAAAGTCGAACACATTCAAATAAAGCATTTTGAATCAAATAAAAGTCTAATGCATTCTACAAAGCTAATTGAATCAAATGAAAGTCAAACACAATCAAATAAAGCTATTTAAATCAAATGAAAGTCAAACACATTCAAACAAAGCTTTTTGAATCAAATGAAAATCAAATGCATTCAACAAAGCTAATTGAATCAAATGAAAGTCAAACACATTCAAACAAAGTTAAATGAATCAAATGAAAGTCAAACACATTCAAACAAAGCTTTTTCGAATCAAATGAAAGTCTAATGCATTCTATAAAACTAATTGAATCATATGATAGTCAAACACATTCAAACAAAGCTTTCTGAATTAAATGAAAGTCAAATGCATTAAACAAAGCTAATTGAAACAAATGAAAGTCAAATGCATTCTACAAAGCTAATTAAATCAAATGAAAATCAAACACATTCAAGCAAAGCTAATTGAATCATATGATGGTCAAACACATTCAAACAAAGCTAATTGAATCAAATGAAAGTCAAAGACATTCAAACAAAGCTAATTGAATCAAATGAAAGTCAAAGACATTCAAATAAACCTAATTGAATCAAATGAAAGTCAAATACATTCAAACAGAGATTTTTGAGTCAAAGAAAGTCAAATGCATTCATCAAAGTTAATTGAATCGAATGAAAGTCAAACACATTCAAACAAACCTAGTTGAATCAAATCAATGTCAAACACATTCAAATAAAGCTTTTTGAATCAAATTAAAGTCATATGAATTTGTTCAAGCTAATTGAATCAAATGAATGTCAAACACATTCAAAAAAAGTTTTTTGAATCAAATTGAAGTCTAATGCATTCTACAAAGCTAATTGAATCAAATGAAAGTCAAACACAAGCAAACAAAGCTATTTAAATCAAATGAAAGTCAAACACATTCAAACAAAGCTTTTTGAATCAAATGAAAATCAAATGCCTTCAACAAAGCTAATTGAATCTAATGAAAGTCAAACACATTCAAACAAAGTTAATTGAATCAAATGAAAGTCAAACACATTCAAACAAAGCTTTTTCGAATCAAATGAAAGTCCAATGCATTCTATAAAACTAATTGAATCAAATGAAAGTCAAACACATTCAAACAAAGCTTTCTGAATTAAATTAAAGTCAAATGCATTAAACAAAGCTAATTGAATCAAATGAAAGTCAAATGCATTATACAAAGCTAATTGAATCAAATGAAAGTCAGACACAATCAAAGAAAGCTATTTAAATCAAATGAAAGTCAAACACATTCAAACAAAGCTTTTTGAATCAAATGAAAATCAAATGCATTCAACAAAGCTAATTAAATCTAATAACAGTCAAACACATTCAAACAAAGTTAATTGAATGAAATGAAAGTCAAACACATTCAAACAAAGCTTTTCGAATCAAATGAAAGTCAAATGCATTCTATAAAACTAATTGAATCAAATAAAAGTCTAACACATTCAAACAAAGCTTTCTGAATTAAATGAAAGTCAAATGCATTAAACAAAGCTAATTGAATCAAATGAAAGTCAAATGCATTCTACAAAGCTATTTGAATCAAATGAAAAACAAACTATACAAGCAAAGCGAATTGAATCAAATGATAGTCAAACACATTCAAACAAAGCTCATTGAATCAAATGAAAGTCAAAGACATTCAAACAAAGCTAATTGAATCAAATGAAAGTCAAAGACATTCAAACAAACCTAATTGAATCAAATGAAATTCAAATGCATTCTACAAAGCTAAACGAATCAAATTAAAGTCTAATGCATTAAACAAAGCTAATTGAATCAAATGAAAGTCAAAGACATTCAAACAAAGCTAATTCAATCAAATGAAAGTCAAAGACATTCAAACAAACCTAATTGAATCAAATGACAGTGAAATACATTCAAACAGAGATTTTTGAATCAAAAGAAAGTCAAATGCATTTATCAAAGCTAATTGAATCAAATGAAAGTTAAACACATTCAAACAAACATTATTGAATCAAATGAATGTTAAACACATTCAAACAAAGCTTTTTGAATCAAATTAAAGTCAAATGAATTCATTCAAGCTATTTGAATCAAATGAAAGTCAAACACATTTAAATATAGCTTTTTGAATCAAATTAAAGTCATATGAAAGTCAAACACATTCAAATAAAGCTAATTAAATCAAATAAAAGTCAAAGACATTCAAACAAACCAAATCAAATCAATAGAAAGTCAAACACTTTCAAATAGAAATTTTTGAATCAAAAGAAAGTCAAGTGCATTAATCAAAGCTAATTGAATCGAATGAAAATCAAACACATTCAAACAAACCTAATTGAATAAAATGAATGTCAAAACACATTCAAACAAAGCTTTTTGAATCAAATGAAAGTCAAATGAATTCATTCTAGCTAATTGAATCAAACGAAAGTCGAACACATTCAAATAAAGCATTTTGAATCAAATAAAAGTCTAATGCATTCTACAAAGCTAATTGAATCAAATGAAAGTCAAACACAATCAAATAAAGCTATTTAAATCAAATGAAAGTCAAACACATTCAAACAAAGCTTTTTGAATCAAATGAAAATCAAATGCATTCAACAAAGCTAATTGAATCAAATGAAAGTCAAACACATTCAAACAAAGTTAAATGAATCAAATGAAAGTCAAACACATTCAAACAAAGCTTTTCGAATCAAATGAAAGTCTAATGCATTCTATAAAACTAATTGAATCATATGATAAGTCAAACACATTCAAACAAAGCTTTCTGAATTAAATGAAAGTCAAATGCATTAAACAAAGCTAATTGAAACAAATGAAAGTCAAATGCATTCTACAAAGCTAATTAAATCAAATGAAAATCAAACACATTCAAGCAAAGCTAATTGAATCATATGATGGTCAAAACACATTCAAACAAAGCTAATTGAATCAAATGAAAGTCAAAGACATTCAAACAAAGCTAATTGAATCAAATGAAAGTCAAAGACATTCAAATAAACCTAATTGAATCAAATGAAAGTCAAATACATTCAAACAGAGATTTTTGAGTCAAAAGAAAGTCAAATGCATTCATCAAAGTTAATTGAATCGAATGAAAGTCAAACACATTCAAACAAACCTAGTTGAATCAAATCAATGTCAAACACATTCAAATAAAGCTTTTTGAATCAAATTAAAGTCATATGAATTTGTTCAAGCTAATTGAATCAAATGAATGTCAAAACACATTCAAAAAAAGTTTTTTGAATCAAATTGAAGTCTAATGCATTCTACAAAGCTAATTGAATCAAATGAAAGTCAAACACAAGCAAACAAAGCTATTTAAATCAAATGAAAGTCAAACACATTCAAACAAAGCTTTTTGAATCAAATGAAAATCAAATGCCTTCAACAAAGCTAATTGAATCTAATGAAAGTCAAACACATTCAAACAAAGTTAATTGAATCAAATGAAAGTCAAACACATTCAAACAAAGCTTTTCGAATCAAATGAAAGTCCAATGCATTCTATAAAACTAATTGAATCAAATGAAAGTCAAACACATTCAAACAAAGCTTTCTGAATTAAATTAAAGTCAAATGCATTAAACAAAGCTAATTGAATCAAATGAAAGTCAAATGCATTATACAAAGCTAATTGAATCAAATGAAAGTCAGACACAATCAAAGAAAGCTATTTAAATCAAATGAAAGTCAAACACATTCAAACAAAGCTTTTTGAATCAAATGAAAATCAAATGCATTCAACAAAGCTAATTAAATCTAATAACAGTCAAACACATTCAAACAAAGTTAATTGAATGAAATGAAAGTCAAACACATTCAAACAAAGCTTTTCGAATCAAATGAAAGTCAAATGCATTCTATAAAACTAATTGAATCAAATAAAAGTCTAACACATTCAAACAAAGCTTTCTGAATTAAATGAAAGTCAAATGCATTAAACAAAGCTAATTGAATCAAATGAAAGTCAAATGCATTCTACAAAGCTATTTGAATCAAATGAAAAACAAACATATACAAGCAAAGCGAATTGAATCAAATGATAGTCAAACACATTCAAACAAAGCTCATTGAATCAAATGAAAGTCAAAGACATTCAAACAAAGCTAATTGAATCAAATGAAAGTCAAAGACATTCAAACAAACCTAATTGAATCAAATGAAATTCAAATGCATTCTACAAAGCTAAACGAATCAAATTAAAGTCTAATGCATTAAACAAAGCTAATTGAATCAAATGAAAGTCAAAGACATTCAAACAAAGCTAATTCAATCAAATGAAAGTCAAAGACATTCAAACAAACCTAATTGAATCAAATGACAGTGAAATACATTCAAACAGAGATTTTTGAATCAAAAGAAAGTCAAATGCATTTATCAAAGCTAATTGAATCAAATGAAAGTTAAACACATTCAAACAAACATTATTGAATCAAATGAATGTTAAACACATTCAAACAAAGCTTTTTGAATCAAATTAAAGTCAAATGAATTCATTCAAGCTATTTGAATCAAATGAAAGTCAAACACATTTAAATATAGCTTTTTGAATCAAATTAAAGTCATATGAAAGTCAAACACATTCAAATAAAGCTAATTAAATCAAATAAAAGTCAAAGACATTCAAACAAACCAAATCAAATCAATAGAAAGTCAAACACTTTCAAATAGAAATTTTTGAATCAAAAGAAAGTCAAGTGCATTAATCAAAGCTAATTGAATCGAATGAAAATCAAACACATTCAAACAAACCTAATTGAATAAAAAGAATGTCAAACACATTCAAACAAAGCTTTTTGAATCAAATGAAAGTCAAATGAATTCATTCTAGCTAATTGAATCAAACGAAAGTCGAACACATTCAAATAAAGCATTTTGAATCAAATAAAAGTCTAATGCATTCTACAAAGCTAATTGAATCAAATGAAAGTCAAACACAATCAAATAAAGCTATTTAAATCAAATGAAAGTCAAACACATTCAAACAAAGCTTTTTGAATCAAATGAAAATCAAATGCATTCAACAAAGCTAATTGAATCAAATGAAAGTCAAACACATTCAAACAAAGTTAAATGAATCAAATGAAAGTCAAACACATTCAAACAAAGCTTTTCGAATCAAATGAAAGTCTAATGCATTCTATAAAACTAATTGAATCATATGATAGTCAAACACATTCAAACAAAGCTTTCTGAATTAAATGAAAGTCAAATGCATTAAACAAAGCTAATTGAAACAAATGAAAGTCAAATGCATTCTACAAAGCTAATTAAATCAAATGAAAATCAAACACATTCAAGCAAAGCTAATTGAATCATATGATGGTCAAACACATTCAAACAAAGCTAATTGAATCAAATGAAAGTCAAAGACATTCAAACAAAGCTAATTGAATCAAATGAAAGTCAAAGACATTCAAATAAACCTAATTGAATCAAATGAAAGTCAAATACATTCAAACAGAGATTTTTGAGTCAAAAGAAAGTCAAATGCATTCATCAAAGTTAATTGAATCGAATGAAAGTCAAACACATTCAAACAAACCTAGTTGAATCAAATCAATGTCAAACACATTCAAATAAAGCTTTTTGAATCAAATTAAAGTCATATGAATTTGTTCAAGCTAATTGAATCAAATGAATGTCAAACACATTCAAAAAAAGTTTTTTGAATCAAATTGAAGTCTAATGCATTCTACAAAGCTAATTGAATCAAATGAAAGTCAAACACAAGCAAACAAAGCTATTTAAATCAAATGAAAGTCAAACACATTCAAACAAAGCTTTTTGAATCAAATGAAAATCAAATGCCTTCAACAAAGCTAATTGAATCTAATGAAAGTCAAACACATTCAAACAAAGTTAATTGAATCAAATGAAAGTCAAACACATTCAAACAAAGCTTTTCGAATCAAATGAAAGTCCAATGCATTCTATAAAACTAATTGAATCAAATGAAAGTCAAACACATTCAAACAAAGCTTTCTGAATTAAATTAAAGTCAAATGCATTAAACAAAGCTAATTGAATCAAATGAAAGTCAAATGCATTATACAAAGCTAATTGAATCAAATGAAAGTCAGACACAATCAAAGAAAGCTATTTAAATCAAATGAAAGTCAAACACATTCAAACAAAGCTTTTTGAATCAAATGAAAATCAAATGCATTCAACAAAGCTAATTAAATCTAATAACAGTCAAACACATTCAAACAAAGTTAATTGAATGAAATGAAAGTCAAACACATTCAAACAAAGCTTTTCGAATCAAATGAAAGTCAAATGCATTCTATAAAACTAATTGAATCAAATAAAAGTCTAACACATTCAAACAAAGCTTTCGATATTAAATGAAAGTCAAATGCATTAAACAAAGCTAATTGAATCAAATGAAAGTCAAATGCATTCTACAAAGCTATTTGAATCAAATGAAAAACAAACGTATACAAGCAAAGCGAATTGAATCAAATGATAGTCAAACACATTCAAACAAAGCTCATTGAATCAAATGAAAGTCAAAGACATTCAAACAAAGCTAATTGAATCAAATGAAAGTCAAAGACATTCAAACAAACCTAATTGAATCAAATGAAATTCAAATGCATTCTACAAAGCTAAACGAATCAAATTAAAGTCTAATGCATTAAACAAAGCTAATTGAATCAAATGAAAGTCAAAGACATTCAAACAAAGCTAATTCAATCAAATGAAAGTCAAAGACATTCAAACAAACCTAATTGAATCAAATGACAGTGAAATACATTCAAACAGAGATTTTTGAATCAAAAGAAAGTCAAATGCATTTATCAAAGCTAATTGAATCAAATGAAAGTTAAACACATTCAAACAAACATTATTGAATCAAATGAATGTTAAACACATTCAAACAAAGCTTTTTGAATCAAATTAAAGTCAAATGAATTCATTCAAGCTATTTGAATCAAATGAAAGTCAAACACATTTAAATATAGCTTTTTGAATCAAATTAAAGTCATATGAAAGTCAAACACATTCAAATAAAGCTAATTAAATCAAATAAAAGTCAAAGACATTCAAACAAACCAAATCAAATCAATAGAAAGTCAAACACTTTCAAATAGAAATTTTTGAATCAAAAGAAAGTCAAGTGCATTAATCAAAGCTAATTGAATCGAATGAAAATCAAACACATTCAAACAAACCTAATTGAATAAAATGAATGTCAAACACATTCAAACCAAAGCTTTTTGAATCAAATGAAAGTCAAATGAATTCATTCTAGCTAATTGAATCAAACGAAAGTCGAACACATTCAAATAAAGCATTTTGAATCAAATAAAAGTCTAATGCATTCTACAAAGCTAATTGAATCAAATGAAAGTCAAACACAATCAAATAAAGCTATTTAAATCAAATGAAAGTCAAACACATTCAAACAAAGCTTTTTGAATCAAATGAAAATCAAATGCATTCAACAAAGCTAATTGAATCAAATGAAAGTCAAACACATTCAAACAAAGTTAAATGAATCAAATGAAAGTCAAACACATTCAAACAAAGCTTTTCGAATCAAATGAAAGTCTAATGCATTCTATAAAACTAATTGAATCATATGAAAGTCAAACACATTCAAACAAAGCTTTCTGAATTAAATGAAAGTCAAATGCATTAAACAAAGCTAATTGAAACAAATGAAAGTCAAATGCATTCTACAAAGCTAATTAAATCAAATGAAAATCAAACACATTCAAGCAAAGCTAATTGAATCATATGATGGTCAAACACATTCAAACAAAGCTAATTGAATCAAATGAAAGTCAAAGACATTCAAACAAAGCTAATTGAATCAAATGAAAGTCAAAGACATTCAAATAAACCTAATTGAACCAAATGAAAGTCAAATACATTCAAACAGAGATTTTAGAGTCAAAAGAAAGTCAAATGCATTCATCAAAGTTAATTGAATCGAATGAAAGTCAAACACATTCTAACAAACCTAGTTGAATCAAATCAATGTCAAACACATTCAAATAAAGCTTTTTGAATCAAATTAAAGTCATATGAATTTGTTCAAGCTAATTGAATCAAATGAATGTCAAACACATTCAAAAAAAGTTTTTTGAATCAAATTGAAGTCTAATGCATTCTACAAAGCTAATTGAATCAAATGAAAGTCAAACACAAGCAAACAAAGCTATTTAAATCAAATGAAAGTCAAACACATTCAAACAAAGCTTTTTGAATCAAATGAAAATCAAATGCCTTCAACAAAGCTAATTGAATCTAATGAAAGTCAAACACATTCAAACAAAGTTAATTGAATCAAATGAAAGTCAAACACATTCAAACAAAGCTTTTCGAATCAAATGAAAGTCCAATGCATTCTATAAAACTAATTGAATCAAATGAAAGTCAAACACATTCAAACAAAGCTTTCTGAATTAAATTAAAGTCAAATGCATTAAACAAAGCTAATTGAATCAAATGAAAGTCAAATGCATTATACAAAGCTAATTGAATCAAATGAAAGTCAGACACAATCAAAGAAAGCTATTTAAATCAAATGAAAGTCAAACACATTCAAACAAAGCTTTTTGAATCAAATGAAAATCAAATGCATTCAACAAAGCTAATTAAATCTAATAACAGTCAAACACATTCAAACAAAGTTAATTGAATGAAATGAAAGTCAAACACATTCAAACAAAGCTTTTCGAATCAAATGAAAGTCAAATGCATTCTATAAAACTAATTGAATCAAATAAAAGTCTAACACATTCAAACAAAGCTTTCTGAATTAAATGAAAGTCAAATGCATTAAACAAAGCTAATTGAATCAAATGAAAGTCAAATGCATTCTACAAAGCTATTTGAATCAAATGAAAAACAAACATATACAAGCAAAGCGAATTGAATCAAATGATAGTCAAACACATTCAAACAAAGCTCATTGAATCAAATGAAAGTCAAAGACATTCAAACAAAGCTAATTGAATCAAATGAAAGTCAAAGACATTCAAACAAACCTTATTGAATCAAATGAAATTCAAATGCATTCTACAAAGCTAAACGAATCAAATTAAAGTCTAATGCATTAAACAAAGCTAATTGAATCAAATGAAAGTCAAAGACATTCAAACAAAGCTAATTCAATCAAATGAAAGTCAAAGACATTCAAACAAACCTAATTGAATCAAATGACAGTGAAATACATTCAAACAGAGATTTTTGAATCAAAAGAAAGTCAAATGCATTTATCAAAGCTAATTGAATCAAATGAAAGTTAAACACATTCAAACAAACATTATTGAATCAAATGAATGTTAAACACATTCAAACAAAGCTTTTTGAATCAAATTAAAGTCAAATGAATTCATTCAAGCTATTTGAATCAAATGAAAGTCAAACACATTTAAATATAGCTTTTTGAATCAAATTAAAGTCATATGAAAGTCAAACACATTCAAATAAAGCTAATTAAATCAAATAAAAGTCAAAGACATTCAAACAAACCAAATCAAATCAATAGAAAGTCAAACACTTTCAAATAGAAATTTTTGAATCAAAAGAAAGTCAAGTGCATTAATCAAAGCTAATTGAATCGAATGAAAATCAAACACATTCAAACAAACCTAATTGAATAAAATGAATGTCAAACACATTCAAACAAAGCTTTTTGAATCAAATGAAAGTCAAATGAATTCATTCTAGCTAATTGAATCAAACGAAAGTCGAACACATTCAAATAAAGCATTTTGAATCAAATAAAAGTCTAATGCATTCTACAAAGCTAATTGAATCAAATGAAAGTCAAACACAATCAAATAAAGCTATTTAAATCAAATGAAAGTCAAACACATTCAAACAAAGCTTTTTGAATCAAATGAAAATCAAATGCATTCAACAAAGCTAATTGAATCAAATGAAAGTCAAACACATTCAAACAAAGTTAAATGAATCAAATGAAAGTCAAACACATTCAAACAAAGCTTTTCGAATCAAATGAAAGTCTAATGCATTCTATAAAACTAATTGAATCATATGAAAGTCAAACACATTCAAACAAAGCTTTCTGAATTAAATGAAAGTCAAATGCATTAAACAAAGCTAATTGAAACAAATGAAAGTCAAATGCATTCTACAAAGCTAATTAAATCAAATGAAAATCAAACACATTCAAGCAAAGCTAATTGAATCATATGATGGTCAAACACATTCAAACAAAGCTAATTGAATCAAATGAAAGTCAAAGACATTCAAACAAAGCTAATTGAATCAAATGAAAGTCAAAGACATTCAAATAAACCTAATTGAATCAAATGAAAGTCAAATACATTCAAACAGAGATTTTTGAGTCAAAAGAAAGTCAAATGCATTCATCAAAGTTAATTGAATCGAATGAAAGTCAAACACATTCAAACAAACCTAGTTGAATCAAATCAATGTCAAACACATTCAAATAAAGCTTTTTGAATCAAATTAAAGTCATATGAATTTGTTCAAGCTAATTGAATCAAATGAATGTCAAACACATTCAAAAAAAGTTTTTTGAATCAAATTGAAGTCTAATGCATTCTACAAAGCTAATTGAATCAAATGAAAGTCAAACACAAGCAAACAAAGCTATTTAAATCAAATGAAAGTCAAACACATTCAAACAAAGCTTTTTGAATCAAATGAAAATCAAATGCCTTCAACAAAGCTAATTGAATCTAATGAAAGTCAAACACATTCAAACAAAGTTAATTGAATCAAATGAAAGTCAAACACATTCAAACAAAGCTTTTCGAATCAAATGAAAGTCCAATGCATTCTATAAAACTAATTGAATCAAATGAAAGTCAAACACATTCAAACAAAGCTTTCTGAATTAAATGAAAGTCAAATGCATTAAACAAAGCTAATTGAATCAAATGAAAGTCAAATGCATTATACAAAGCTAATTGAATCAAATGAAAGTCAGACACAATCAAAGAAAGCTATTTAAATCAAATGAAAGTCAAACACATTCAAACAAAGCTTTTTGAATCAAATGAAAATCAAATGCATTCAACAAAGCTAATTAAATCTAATAACAGTCAAACACATTCAAACAAAGTTAATTGAATGAAATGAAAGTCAAACACATTCAAACAAAGCTTTTCGAATCAAATGAAAGTCAAATGCATTCTATAAAACTAATTGAATCAAATAAAAGTCTAACACATTCAAACAAAGCTTTCTGAATTAAATGAAAGTCAAATGCATTAAACAAAGCTAATTGAATCAAATGAATGTCAAATGCATTCTACAAAGCTATTTGAATCAAATGAAAAACAAACATATACAAGCAAAGCGAATTGAATCAAATGATAGTCAAACACATTCAAACAAAGCTCATTGAATCAAATGAAAGTCAAAGACATTCAAACAAAGCTAATTGAATCAAATGAAAGTCAAAGACATTCAAACAAACCTAATTGAATCAAATGAAATTCAAATGCATTCTACAAAGCTAAACGAATCAAATTAAAGTCTAATGCATTAAACAAAGCTAATTGAATCAAATGAAAGTCAAAGACATTCAAACAAAGCTAATTCAATCAAATGAAAGTCAAAGACATTCAAACAAACCTAATTGAATCAAATGACAGTGAAATACATTCAAACAGAGATTTTTGAATCAAAAGAAAGTCAAATGCATTTATCAAAGCTAATTGAATCAAATGAAAGTTAAACACATTCAAACAAACATTATTGAATCAAATGAATGTTAAACACATTCAAACAAAGCTTTTTGAATCAAATTAAAGTCAAATGAATTCATTCAAGCTATTTGAATCAAATGAAAGTCAAACACATTTAAATATAGCTTTTTGAATCAAATTAAAGTCATATGAAAGTCAAACACATTCAAATAAAGCTAATTAAATCAAATAAAAGTCAAAGACATTCAAACAAACCAAATCAAATCAATAGAAAGTCAAACACTTTCAAATAGAAATTTTTGAATCAAAAGAAAGTCAAGTGCATTAATCAAAGCTAATTGAATCGAATGAAAATCAAACACATTCAAACAAACCTAATTGAATAAAATGAATGTCAAACACATTCAAACAAAGCTTTTTGAATCAAATGAAAGTCAAATGAATTCATTCTAGCTAATTGAATCAAACGAAAGTCGAACACATTCAAATAAAGCATTTTGAATCAAATAAAAGTCTAATGCATTCTACAAAGCTAATTGAATCAAATGAAAGTCAAACACAATCAAATAAAGCTATTTAAATCAAATGAAAGTCAAACACATTCAAACAAAGCTTTTTGAATCAAATGAAAATCAAATGCATTCAACAAAGCTAATTGAATCAAATGAAAGTCAAACACATTCAAACAAAGTTAAATGAATCAAATGAAAGTCAAACACATTCAAACAAAGCTTTTCGAATCAAATGAAAGTCTAATGCATTCTATAAAACTAATTGAATCATATGAAAGTCAAACACATTCAAACAAAGCTTTCTGAATTAAATGAAAGTCAAATGCATTAAACAAAGCTAATTGAAACAAATGAAAGTCAAATGCATTCTACAAAGCTAATTAAATCAAATGAAAATCAAACACATTCAAGCAAAGCTAATTGAATCATATGATGGTCAAACACATTCAAACAAAGCTAATTGAATCAAATGAAAGTCAAAGACATTCAAACAAAGCTAATTGAATCAAATGAAAGTCAAAGACATTCAAATAAACCTAATTGAACCAAATGAAAGTCAAATACATTCAAACAGAGATTTTAGAGTCAAAAGAAAGTCAAATGCATTCATCAAAGTTAATTGAATCGAATGAAAGTCAAACACATTCAAACAAACCTAGTTGAATCAAATCAATGTCAAACACATTCAAATAAAGCTTTTTGAATCAAATTAAAGTCATATGAATTTGTTCAAGCTAATTGAATCAAATGAATGTCAAACACATTCAAAAAAAGTTTTTTGAATCAAATTGAAGTCTAATGCATTCTACAAAGCTAATTGAATCAAATGAAAGTCAAACACAAGCAAACAAAGCTATTTAAATCAAATGAAAGTCAAACACATTCAAACAAAGCTTTTTGAATCAAATGAAAATCAAATGCCTTCAACAAAGCTAATTGAATCTAATGAAAGTCAAACACATTCAAACAAAGTTAATTGAATCAAATGAAAGTCAAACACATTCAAACAAAGCTTTTCGAATCAAATGAAAGTCCAATGCATTCTATAAAACTAATTGAATCAAATGAAAGTCAAACACATTCAAACAAAGCTTTCTGAATTAAATTAAAGTCAAATGCATTAAACAAAGCTAATTGAATCAAATGAAAGTCAAATGCATTATACAAAGCTAATTGAATCAAATGAAAGTCAGACACAATCAAAGAAAGCTATTTAAATCAAATGAAAGTCAAACACATTCAAACAAAGCTTTTTGAATCAAATGAAAATCAAATGCATTCAACAAAGCTAATTAAATCTAATAACAGTCAAACACATTCAAACAAAGTTAATTGAATGAAATGAAAGTCAAACACATTCAAACAAAGCTTTTCGAATCAAATGAAAGTCAAATGCATTCTATAAAACTAATTGAATCAAATAAAAGTCTAACACATTCAAACAAAGCTTTCTGAATTAAATGAAAGTCAAATGCATTAAACAAAGCTAATTGAATCAAATGAAAGTCAAATGCATTCTACAAAGCTATTTGAATCAAATGAAAAACAAACATATACAAGCAAAGCGAATTGAATCAAATGATAGTCAAACACATTCAAACAAAGCTCATTGAATCAAATGAAAGTCAAAGACATTCAAACAAAGCTAATTGAATCAAATGAAAGTCAAAGACATTCAAACAAACCTAATTGAATCAAATGAAATTCAAATGCATTCTACAAAGCTAAACGAATCAAATTAAAGTCTAATGCATTAAACAAAGCTAATTGAATCAAATGAAAGTCAAAGACATTCAAACAAAGCTAATTCAATCAAATGAAAGTCAAAGACATTCAAACAAACCTAATTGAATCAAATGACAGTGAAATACATTCAAACAGAGATTTTTGAATCAAAAGAAAGTCAAATGCATTTATCAAAGCTAATTGAATCAAATGAAAGTTAAACACATTCAAACAAACATTATTGAATCAAATGAATGTTAAACACATTCAAACAAAGCTTTTTGAATCAAATTAAAGTCAAATGAATTCATTCAAGCTATTTGAATCAAATGAAAGTCAAACACATTTAAATATAGCTTTTTGAATCAAATTAAAGTCATATGAAAGTCAAACACATTCAAATAAAGCTAATTAAATCAAATAAAAGTCAAAGACATTCAAACAAACCAAATCAAATCAATAGAAAGTCAAACACTTTCAAATAGAAATTTTTGAATCAAAAGAAAGTCAAGTGCATTAATCAAAGCTAATTGAATCGAATGAAAATCAAACACATTCAAACAAACCTAATTGAATAAAATGAATGTCAAAACACATTCAAACAAAGCTTTTTGAATCAAATGAAAGTCAAATGAATTCATTCTAGCTAATTGAATCAAACGAAAGTCGAACACATTCAAATAAAGCATTTTGAATCAAATAAAAGTCTAATGCATTCTACAAAGCTAATTGAATCAAATGAAAGTCAAACACAATCAAATAAAGCTATTTAAATCAAATGAAAGTCAAACACATTCAAACAAAGCTTTTTGAATCAAATGAAAATCAAATGCATTCAACAAAGCTAATTGAATCAAATGAAAGTCAAACACATTCAAACAAAGTTAAATGAATCAAATGAAAGTCAAACACATTCAAACAAAGCTTTTCGAATCAAATGAAAGTCTAATGCATTCTATAAAACTAATTGAATCATATGAAAGTCAAACACATTCAAACAAAGCTTTCTGAATTAAATGAAAGTCAAATGCATTAAACAAAGCTAATTGAAACAAATGAAAGTCAAATGCATTCTACAAAGCTAATTAAATCAAATGAAAATCAAACACATTCAAGCAAAGCTAATTGAATCATATGATGGTCAAACACATTCAAACAAAGCTAATTGAATCAAATGAAAGTCAAAGACATTCAAACAAAGCTAATTGAATCAAATGAAAGTCAAAGACATTCAAATAAACCTAATTGAATCAAATGAAAGTCAAATACATTCAAACAGAGATTTTTGAGTCAAAAGAAAGTCAAATGCATTCATCAAAGTTAATTGAATCGAATGAAAGTCAAACACATTCAAACAAACCTAGTTGAATCAAATCAATGTCAAACACATTCAAATAAAGCTTTTTGAATCAAATTAAAGTCATATGAATTTGTTCAAGCTAATTGAATCAAATGAATGTCAAACACATTCAAAAAAAGTTTTTTGAATCAAATTGAAGTCTAATGCATTCTACAAAGCTAATTGAATCAAATGAAAGTCAAACACAAGCAAACAAAGCTATTTAAATCAAATGAAAGTCAAACACATTCAAACAAAGCTTTTTGAATCAAATGAAAATCAAATGCCTTCAACAAAGCTAATTGAATCTAATGAAAGTCAAACACATTCAAACAAAGTTAATTGAATCAAATGAAAGTCAAACACATTCAAACAAAGCTTTTCGAATCAAATGAAAGTCCAATGCATTCTATAAAACTAATTGAATCAAATGAAAGTCAAACACATTCAAACAAAGCTTTCTGAATTAAATGAAAGTCAAATGCATTAAACAAAGCTAATTGAATCAAATGAAAGTCAAACGCATTATACAAAGCTAATTGAATCAAATGAAAGTCAGACTCAATCAAAGAAAGCTATTTAAATCAAATGAAAGTCAAACACATTCAAACAAAGATTTTTGAATCAAATGAAAATCAAATGCATTCAACAAAGCTAATTAAATCTAATAACAGTCAAACACATTCAAACAAAGTTAATTGAATGAAATGAAAGTCAAACACATTCAAACAAAGCTTTTCGAATCAAATGAAAGTCAAATGCATTCTATAAAACTAATTGAATCAAATAAAAGTCTAACACATTCAAACAAAGCTTTCTGAATTAAATGAAAGTCAAATGCATTAAACAAAGCTAATTGAATCAAATGAAAGTCAAATGCATTCTACAAAGCTATTTGAATCAAATGAAAAACAAACATATACAAGCAAAGCGAATTGAATCAAATGATAGTCAAACACATTCAAACAAAGCTCATTGAATCAAATGAAAGTCAAAGACATTCAAACAAAGCTAATTGAATCAAATGAATGTCAAAGACATTCAAACAAACCTAATTGAATCAAATGAAATTCAAATGCATTCTACAAAGCTAAACGAATCAAATTAAAGTCTAATGCATTAAACAAAGCTAATTGAATCAAATGAAAGTCAAAGACATTCAAACAAAGCTAATTCAATCAAATGAAAGTCAAAGACATTCAAACAAACCTAATTGAATCAAATGACAGTGAAATACATTCAAACAGAGATTTTTGAATCAAAAGAAAGTGAAATGCATTTATCAAAGCTAATTGAATCGAATGAAAGTTAAACACATTCAAACAACCTAATTGAATCAAATGAATGTCAAACACATTCAAACAAAGCTTTTTGAATCAAATTAAAGTCAAATGAATTCATTCAAACTATTTGAATCAAATGAAAGTCAAACACATTCAAATATAGCTTTTTGAATCAAATTAAAGTTGATTAGGGGATTTTTCCCCACCAATCACCATCTGACAAGTGGACCAATCAGGTTCCGCCATGTGTCCGTCACATGGTCCAATAGGAGCCTGCCACGTGTCAAGCAATGATCCATCCACTATGGACCAATTACGACACGACACGTGTCCTTCCCATGACACCTGGGATAACCGGTCACCTAGGCCCAACTTCCGTGGGAAGCCCTATCAGCCCAAGGTTAACCAAAACCTAGATTGGCACGTTTCCCGAGGTTATAAATACCTCCCTTAATCCTCATTAAGGGAGATTACGCAGATTACACACATTAAACTCTCTCACCTAGAGAGACCCAATCACTTTAATTTCCGCATTAATTACTCCTTAATCAAGTACTAACTTGACCGTCGGAGGCGGATCTCTAATCATCCGGAGCATCCGTTTGTTTTGCAGGTAGAGGCGCCCGGTTCCAGTCTCGGAATTGTAACTCTCCCGCAGGACATCAGAAAACCCCGAAACATCTTGGCGCCGTCTGTGGGGAGAGTACTTCTGAGATGGCATCCACGTTTGTACCGGCTCCTGAAGAGAGACGTCCCCTGGACGACCCTCTAGTTTAGTCGGACCACGATACTGAGAATGAATTTGAAGTTGAAGCTCACACAGCTTCAGACGGGACCCTAAGGGCCCGACGTACCCGTCATACCGAAAGGAGGGAACGGGAACATCTTCATACAGGAAGCGAGCCAGCAGGCGCACTGCCTGTTCGGCAGCAGCCGACTGATGGGTCTGCTCCCATCACAAGGAACGAACTCATGACCTTCATGAGGGACTTCAAGGGAGAAATTCAAGAGTTGATCAACAAGAAGTCGCCTGCTCTGGACAAGGAGCTGTCGGCTAAGAAACCCTCCACTTCACGGAAGAGGAAGCCAGTTCAAGGGCGAGAGGCGACCCCTCATCCTAAATCTAGGAAGTGGGAGCCACCTGCCCTTGATTTCACAAAATACCGTTTTCCTACTCCAGGAAATAGGAAACCTGTTCGTCATATTCAGGCGGACGGGTCGAGGAAAACATACACAGACGCTCGGCTACTGCTAGAGCAGAAGAAGAGTGACCAATTGTCAGAGTCGGCCTCTACTTCAAACTTCCAAGACAGTCTGCGAAATACCTCGATGAGGCATACTCAGTCGTATCATGAGACTCAGTCAGGCGGCACCTCCCGTCAGTCCGGCTATCACAGCGACCAGGCGGTACCAAACTTACCGTTTGTACCGCAACAACAGTATTTTTTACAGCCACCTCCGTTTGGTGGACATGCAGCAAAAAATGTCCAACCTATGGACTGGCAGCTACGGTTGCTTAGACTTGGTGAACAGCCGTCGGCCTTCTCCAAGGAAATTACTGAAGCCGCTCAGCCGGCCAAAGTGAAAACTGTATTAGTAGGCGCCTATGACGGCACTACTAACCCAAAAGACCATCTGATGGCATTCACCAACCTGATGTACCTTCAAGGGTTGGATGATCCCACTTGGTGCAAGTGTTTCCCAGCGACTCTCAAAGGAATCGCACAACAACGGTTCGGCAACCTGTCGACTGGTTGTGTAAATAACTTCAAGACGCTTGCTTACTTATTCACCTCCAACTTCGCCATGAACATCCCTGCGAAGAAGACGACCCTTGATTTAGGAACAATTCAGCAGGGCGAGAAGGAGGGGCTTCGTTCTTACATCAGGCGGTTTAACCTAATGAGAATACAGATTCAAGGGTTACCGGATGAAGTAGCCTATACTGACTTTTTCAGAGGTCTCAAAGACGGGTCGACCTTCAAATTTGATTTGGTCCGAAAGAGGGTGGCGACTCTTCAAGAGGCCTTGATTGAAGCGGAAGCTTATATACAGGCGACTGATCTTTGTAGTACGGTAAAACAGTCAGACGGGAGAAGGTCCGACAAAAGAGAAGGACGACAGAAACAGTCGTCAAACAAAGACGAGAAGAGAAAAGAGGTCTGGGCGGCTGATTCCTCTAAACAGTCGGCCCAGAAAAAGAAAAAAGAATTCAAACCATACTCCCCAAAGTATGCGTTTAACAAGGATAGCCAATTTATCCTGAAGGAAATCAAGGGACGGATCTCAATTGAGAAGCCGGTCCCCATGAAGGGTTCTGCAAACAACCGGAACCAAGAAAAATTCTGTGATTATCATGAAGATGTTGGTCATCACACCAATGAATGCATCAGTCTCATGCGGTATCTGGACCGCCTGGCTGAGCAAGGTGATCTTGACACTTATGTCAAGAAATCTACGGGGAACACTTCCTCGAAAAAGCAGTCGGCCAAAAAGAATCAACAGGCCGACAGTTCCGATACAGATGATGCAGTCGTCTACACCATTGCAGGCGGCTTCTCAGGAGGCGACCCCACTATTAGGGGCAACAAAGACAATATATGAGACGGTTAGATGTAAATTCCGTTCACCAAGAACGGCCCTCAAAATATTCATTTCCTGAGATTGTCATCACTGAAGAAGATCTAGGAGGGGTAAGAGGGCCGCATGACGACCCTATCGTTATTGAATGTAAAGTGGCCAACCAGAGAGTTGGCCGAATCCTCATAGATACCGGAAGCTCCTCAGATCTCATCAGTAGCAAATGTCTGTCGAAACTAAAATATCATACTGATTGCATACATCCGGCATCCCACCCTTTAGTAGGTTTGGAGGAGGAGTCGTCCACCCAGTTGGACGAGTGGATTTACCCATCTGCCTAGGTGAAAAAGGGGAAGGACGACACATGGTAGTCCGGTTCCTGGTAGTAGAAGAACTCTCGGCCTACAACATGATTCTGGGACGACCAACCCTGAATAATTCCAAGGCTGTTATAATCCCATCTCTTATGTTGCTCAAGTTTGAGAGGGATAATGGAACAGTCGGGTCCCTAAGGGGATATCAGAGGATGGCCCGAGAGTGCTATCTCTCGGATGTCAAGCCCATTGTTATGGCCACTATGTCGAGCGGTGAAAAAATAGACCTTGACAATGTCAAGGAGAGTGCGCCTGTTCAAGAAGCAGGTGGCAAGAAGAGAAAGGCATCCCAGACAGGGGCCGCAAGAAAAGACAGAAAATAGCAATCATTGGCAGAGGAGCGAACGGATGAATTCCGCCGTCAGCCAGCTGGTGAGCATACGGACCTGATGTTAGATGACTCGCGTCCTGACAGAACAATCAAGGTTGGGACGACTGCTCTAAGGGACCTGGGTGACGACTTTCACAAACTATTGAAAGAATACAAGGACATCTTTGCATTCGAAGTCCATGAAATGCCAGGCATTAGTCCTGATCTGGCGGTACATAAACTGGCCGTGGATCCGAAAAAGAAGCCGGTACGGCAGAAGAAGCGGAACCATGGCGAAGAAAGAAGTCAGGCGACAGCCGCCGAAGTTAAAAAATTACTTGATGCAGGGTTCATTCGGCAATGTTACTTCCCAGACTGGGTTGCAAATGTGGTACTTGTTAAAAAGCCGAATGGCACCTGGCGAATGTGTGTAGACTACACAGACTTAAACAAGGCGTGCCCCAAAGACAGTTCCCCTCTGCCTAAAATTGATAACCTGGTCGACTCAACAGCCGGCCATGCTTTGATGAGCTTTATGGACGCCTACTCTGGTTTCCATCAAATTCCTTTATGGGAGAAAGATCAGGAGAAGACGGCCTTCGTCACTGATCAGGGGTTATACTGTTACACGGTCATGCCGTTTGGTCTTAAGAATGCCCCGGCCACTTTCCAGCGAATGATAAACACTGTGTTCTTTGATCAGATTAGGAGAAATGTCGAGGCATATATTGATGATATGATTGTCAAGTCTAAACTTCAGAAAGATCATCTGTCGGACCTCCGAGAAACTTTCGCCACACTCAGGCGGCACCATGTCATGCTCAATTCCAAGAAATGTGTCTTTGGAGTTGAGTCTGGGAAATTTCTCGGATTCCTTATCAATCAGAGAGGAATAGAGGCGAACCCTGAGAAGGTGCAGGCGGTCATCGACATGCAGTCGCCCCGTACCATCCGAGAGGTTCAGAAGTTAACAGGTTGTCTGGCGGCCTTGGGAAGAATTCTAAGCCGATCAGGCGACAAATGCCTATACTTTTTCCAGGCAATTAAGAAAAAGGCAAGGTTTGAATGGGGGCCGGATGCTGAGGCGGCCTTCCAGAAATTGAAAGTT
The DNA here is from genome assembly GCF_001683475.1 of Chenopodium quinoa. Classification (NCBI taxonomy): domain Eukaryota; kingdom Viridiplantae; phylum Streptophyta; class Magnoliopsida; order Caryophyllales; family Amaranthaceae; genus Chenopodium; species Chenopodium quinoa. The sequence goes on along the minus strand of NW_018744695.1, from coordinate 24,508 downwards.
CACTTGCATTCCTTGCCGAGGCTGGTCAGCCCTTTGCCCAAAGAAGTACTCTACATGTACCTGGCCGTCTCTGATCATGCGTTAAGCGCTGTTCTCCTTGCTGAAAGAGACGTTTGTCAGCTCCCGGTCTACTTTGTCAGTCATGTACTGAAAAATGCCGAGTTGAGGTATCCCTTAGTGGAGAAATTTGGTCTGGCACTCTTCATGGCTGTTAAAAAATTGAAGCCCTACTTTTTGGCACATGCAGTCGTCGTGTATACAGACCAACCTATCAAGCGGCCACTGACCATCATGGAGTCGTCAGGCCGAATGATCAAATGGGCCATAGAAATACAGAGCCTCGAAGTTACTTTCGAGCCTAGAAAAGCAGTGAAGGGGCAAGCCTTTGCTGACTTTATTGTTGAGATGACTCGTCCTCCTAACTCTCAAGTTATAGACCAAGTCTGGAAGGTATATGTGGACGGAAGCTCTACTTCAAATGGTTTTGGAGCAGGCGTCATATGTCAGTCGCCAGAGGGCGACAGGTACGAGTATGTTCTACGCTTCAGTTTTCAGGCCTCAAACAATGAGGCAGAATATGAAGCTTTACAAGCCGGAATCCGCATGTGCAAGGCGGCAGGGGCAAGAAAAATAGACGCCTGTTCCGATTCACAATTGATAGTGAGTAATTACAATGGCGAATACGAAGCAACCCATCCGGCCATGATCAAGTATTTACAGGCGGTCCGACAAGCAGTCGGCTCCCTTGAGGATTTCCATCTGACCCAAGTGCCGAGATCAGAAAACAACCAGGCGGATGCACTGTCAAAATTAGCATCATCCGCCTCCTGTGATACTCCTCGAACTGTTTTTTGGGAAGTAATGGAGAAGAGAAGCATCGAGGAAGACCCTATTGGAATCCTAGACAGAAGCTCAACCTGGATGGATCATCAATAGGCGGCAGCATCGAAAAAACGAGCAACCAGTTTTGAAATAATAAAGGGAGAACTTCACAAAAGGGGGTACCTTGAACCCTTCTTAAAGTGTGTTACTCCAGAAAAGGGACGAGAGATACTAGACGATCTTCACTTTGGTTACTGTGCTTCCCATATAGGCGGTAGGACGCTTGCTCAACGGGCAAGGCGGCAGGGCTACTTTTGGCCTACTTTAGAAGCAGATGCAATGGAGATGGTGAAAAAATGTGACAAGTGCCAAAGGTTTGGCAAGCTAATTCACCGTCCGGCTACTGACCTCACTACCATTCATAGCCCACTACCGTTTGCTAAGTGGGGCATGGATATTCTGGGTCCATATACGCCTGCTACAGGAGGAAGGAGGTACATACTTGTTGCCGTCGACTACTTCACTAAATGGGTAGAGGCGGAGGCTGTAAAGGGAATCAAGACGAAGGATGTAATTTCATTCATTTGGAAAAATGTCATCACTCGGTTCGGGGTTCCCATGTCTATGGTTTTTGATAATGGTCCCCAATTTGAGACGCCTATTCTCAAAAGCTGGTTGGGTGACCAAGGAATTGCACACTACTTTGCATCTGTCGGCCGTCCACAAGCAAACGACCAGGTAGAAGCCTTTAATAAAATCATCTCAGACGGTCTCAAGAAAAAGATTGAACGAGCAGGCGGCCTATGGGCGGATGAATTACCACATGTTCTCTGGGCCATTAGGACGACTTAAAAAGGGGCGACTGGAGAAACTCCATTCCTCCTAACTTATGGTGCGGAAGCTGTTCTTCCAATAGAACACTACGAGCCGACTCTTCGAGTAATGTTATAAGACGAAGAGGCAAACTGGGAAGCCATGCGCCTGGCATTAGACTCACTTCCTGAAAGGAGGGGCAATGCTGTCTTGCGCCATGAAATTTACCGCCTAAGAATGACTAGATCATACAACAAAAAAGTACACAGGCGTCCACTCAAAGTGGGGGACTTTGTGATGTGGATTTAAACCCCTTAACTTAATAAAGAATCTAAAATCACACAAGTAACACAAGCCCTTCGAATTTCCTAAGAAAATCGAACAACTTAAGAATAACGAACCGGATATGACTTTGAAAACGACCACTCCTGGAACGAATTCAACGCCTCTCAAATTACCTAGACCACTCCTGGAACTAAGTACTTTGATGAACAAAACTTAGACTACTCCTAGAACTAAGAATTGAACGTTCTAATTATCAAAACAACTCCTTGAATTGAAAACTAGCAAAAGAATTTGTAAGCAATTAAGCAAAACAAACAATAAACTTGTATTGAATTTTCTGGTTTTGGTTGTGTATACAAAGCCACGAAAAATCCCTTATTTATAGACTAAACTAACTATTCCTAAGTCTATTCGAACTAGGAAAAAAAACCCTAGCCTTGATCCCCAAGTATCCTAGATAGAATAGGAAAACCAATTCTAATGGAACTAGGAAACTAGTAATAAGACTAGTTCTAATTAAACTAAAACTTCTTAAAACAATTCCTAATTGACTTAGAAATTATTTTAAACTAAAATAACAGAAATTAAGAAGATTCCTAATTGCTTAAACCAAGAAAAACCCTTTCAAGTGAAAGGTAAAAACTTGCAAGCAAAAACTCTAGAAAAACTAAGTTAGGAAAATCTTTCTTTTCGTACTGCCGCAGAACCACCTTCTCACGCGCCGCCATCATCGATACGCGCCCCACCGCCGTGTAGCTGGACTCAGGCCGGAGCTAGGGAGCCGGCGCGTGGCACCCAGATCGGCGCGTCGCCGCCGCTGCCGTCGTCGGAACCCAACTGGTCCTTGACTTCTTCTTCAATGGCTGCGCATGTTAACCATTCTTGATTCTTTACTCCAAGCTCGAACCCTATTGGCCTTAAAACCAATATGATTGGCTCTTCAAAAGAATTTCCCTCTTGATCCACATCATTCTCCCCCTCTTCAAAAGAATTTGTCCTCAAATTCGCATCATCCATGTAAGGAGAACAATTCCATGAAACCATCCAAATTCGACGAATACAAGCCAAAAGAACTATTACCTCAACGCTAGCAATTTTAAGCAATGTAACAACATCACCACGAGCAAGGCAATATTTTAGAAACAACCAATTCTCAATTTGGTCCTTGGTCTTCGAAGTTGACCATAAGAACACTTTAGGCTTCATGATATTTTTCTCATGTATGACTAACAATTTCTTCTCTTTATGCATGCCTAATGAATCCACCACTTCTAAAGAAACCATTAAATTATTATCTTGATTCACGAATGGCTCCTCAATAGTATCAAAAACCTTTTCCGACACCACCATTGGTAGATCATTATGAATAATCTGATCTTGAACAACGTCACACACAATTGGAACATCAATTGTTTCACTCACCTTTTCTTCGAGCTCTTTAGCACCTACATGTTCCTCTTCCTTATCCTTTTGACAATCTTCCTCCATCTCTTTAACTTTAACGCGGCATGGAATAATAGTTAAAGGAATAAGTTTGAACCTCTTGTTTCCCACCTTGACCGAATATGTGTTGGCCACACCATCATGTTTAACATGTCGATCAAATTGCCATGGTCTTCCTAAAAGAACGTGACAAGCACTCATAGGAATCACATCGCACCATAATTCTTCCTTGTAATTGCCAATGGAGAAATTCACCAAAGCTTGTTGTTCTACATGAAAACCCATAGAATTATCTAGCCAACCCAACTTATATGGTTTTTCATGATCTCTTGTAGGAAGTTGGAGTTTAGTAACCATCTCTGTAGACGCTACATTGGTACACGAACCACTATCAATGATCACCCTACAAGTTCTATCAACAACTTTGCATCGAGTATGAAACAAACTATCTTGTTGACCTTGAAAAATAATTTCTTCATGTAAATTCAGTCGCTCCATAAGCATATGTTTGTTACCAAAGCCAAAATCTACGTTATCATCTTCATGTTTTTTCTTCTTTTTATGACCTTGAAGTAACTTTGCAAATTCATCCATAGATTTTCGGATCCCTGAAAAGACTTTGTAACGAAGGAGAACGAGCCTTCTGAAGTTGACAGAAAAACTGGTTATCCGAGAACAAGTGCGATTTGATGAACGAATTGTTGAACGATCAAAAACCCCTGAAATCTGATACCAATTTGATGTGGTATCACACAAGCTCTGATACCAATTTGATGTGGATTTAAACCCCTTAACTTAATAAAGAATCTAAAATCACACAAGTAACACAAGCCCTTCGAATTTCCTAAGAAAATCGAACAACTTAAGAATAACGAACCGGATATGACTTTGAAAACGACCACTCCTGGAACGAATTCAACGCCTCTCAAATTACCTAGACCACTCCAGGAACTAAGTACTTTGATGAACAAAACTTAGACTACTCCTAGAACTAAGAATTGAACGTTCTAATTATCAAAACAACTCCTTGAATTGAAAACTAGCAAAAGAATTTGTAAGCAATTAAGCAAAACAAACAATAAACTTGTATTGAATTTTCTGGTTTTGGTTGTGTATACAAAGCCACGAAAAATCCCTTATTTATAGACTAAACTAACTATTCCTAAGTCTATTCGAACTAGGAAAAAAAACCCTAGCCTTGATCCCCAAGTATCCTAGATAGAATAGGAAAACCAATTCTAATGGAACTAGGAAACTAGTAATAAGACTAGTTCTAATTAAACTAAAACTTCTTAAAACAATTCCTAATTGACTTAGAAATTATTTTAAACTAAAATAACAGAAATTAAGAAGATTCCTAATTGCTTAAACCAAGAAAAACCCTTTCAAGTGAAAGGTAAAAACTTGCAAGCAAAAACTCTAGAAAAACTAAGTTAGGAAAATCTTTCTTTTCGTACTGCCGCAGAACCACCTTCTCACGCGCCGCCATCATCGATACGCGCCCCACCGCCGTGTAGCTGGACTCAGGCCGGAGCTAGGGAGCCGGCGCGTGGCACCCAGATCGGCGCGTCGCCGCCGCTGCCGTCGTCGGAACCCAACTGGTCCTTGACTTCTTCTTCAATGGCTGCGCATGTTAACCATTCTTGATTCTTTACTCCAAGCTCGAACCCTATTGGCCTTAAAACCAATATGATTGGCTCTTCAAAAGAATTTCCCTCTTGATCCACATCACTTTGTACTTAGAAAAATGGAAGCAGTTGGAAGGGCTAATGAGTCTGGCAAACTAACTCCCAACTGGGAAGGACCCTACCGAATCTGTGAAGAGGTCAGGGACGGTACCTACCGTCTGGAAACACCAGACGGCCAACCGTTGCCTCGAACTTGGAATGCAGATAATCTTAAGAAATATTTCTTTTGAATGATATAAATAGTCAAGGGCTACTTAATAAAAGTTTGCATACTTAATATTCAATTTTGTACTAAGAGGGGCACACCTACTAACAAACAGTCGGCTACTCTCCATACTCAGTTTTCATTTTTACTTAAGAGGGGCATGCCTACTGACAAACAGTCGGCTACTCTCAATGTTTAATTTTTATTCTTATCGGCTAGCCTCCTCTTACTTAGCACCTACGTTCACCAAGAACTAACCAATTCCACAAGCCGAATGATCAGTCCAGGCGCCAAGCCAACTGATCCAATCTTTAAACTAATACGACCTGTCCCAACATCATAGCAGGCGTCCGGCGGCATCCCTCCGGATGAAATTCGTCGCAGAGAGCATCTCCCTTTTGGGTGGAACATTGCTCTATAAACTAATTACACGGCACCTATACGACTGTCCCCAAGGGCAACCACGTAGCCGTTTTTGAGACAAGGATAACTCTATCACTAACCAAACCAGTGGTAGCAGTTGGCATCTGAGTCAGATGACCGCCTGTATTACTTGGGATAAATGCAGGGGGTACCTCTTGAGTTAATAGCCAACAAACATTGGCGAATCAAAAGGTTCAGCCGGCCTCCGCCGCCTGGTACCTTTACTACTCAAGCAGGAGTGACGGCGACTGAGTAACACCAAAGTTAACTCATAGTCACTCTCTCAAACTTAGTATGGAGCCTAAAAGGTATGAGTCGTCCGCCTGTTTTTAGCAAACAAGGGCTCTCAACCACTACTCCTGCTAGGTTAACAACCTATGAGTTAAAAGCCAACAAACATTGGCGAATAAAGGGGAACAACCGGTACCCACCGCTTGATACCTCTACTACTCAGTTACTTGGCGACTAGGTAACAATCATGTTTACTTGTTCATACAGCATCTGTTCACACTAGATTTAATATGGCGGGAAACAGTCGGCCTAGACGGCCTAAAGTCTCTAGCCTAAAAGCATGACAAGTAAGAAACAACTTTCCTACTTGGTTAATTTTACAAATGACAGGACCGCCTGCCTAAAGGGGATCCAGTCTTTAAAATGGTTCGAATACCGATTGGATAAATGGCCGACTGATCGTCTAGCCTGGAAACAGACAACCAGTCGTCTAGGGCATAGGCGGCGTGACTAACTATCCGTACCTGTCTGCAACTATCGGCCATGTAAAACAGTCGGTATAGTGTACAATTGGATATCAGAATAATTCAATACTTGAACAAATTTGAAGCAAAACAAAAAAATTCATTAAAAAGAAGCCGGTCATTAAAGACCGGCAAAATATTCAGAGCCCCGGCCCCCTGGCCAGGTAAATACAAACAAACGGCACGCAGGCCGTGGAAAGAAGACATAAAGCTTAAGAAGGGGGCAAATCTTCAATATTAGCAGCTGCCGCCTGATCAACACTCTTCTTGCTGGACTCGGCTTCAGCTGCATCCTTCTTTGATGCATTACCCCCAAGCGGCACAAGCGCCACTACCAGCTGCTCCTCCTCCTCCAACGCTTCTTCCTCAGCAGCCGCCAGGATCTCTTGATTATATCTATCAGAACACTGGCGGTACGTTTTTTCCCATGAGGCAAAGTCGGCATTGGGGAAGAGGCGGCCCCAAGTCATGCGCTGGATTTGAGCAGAGTCTTCCATCATCTCCCGGACCAGCTCTTTCTTTTCTTGCTCGGCCTTTTCCGAGAGCTCCTGAGTAAGACTCTTCTCCTGGGTCACCAGGCGTACCTTTACGCTCGCCAAGGATTTCTCCAAGGTTTCGTATGAGGACATCTTTTGGCGAAGTGGTCTCAGCTCGGCCTTGAGGTTGTTGATGGTCGCCTCCAGCTCGCTATTCCTCATCTGGGCCGCCTCTAACTGAGCCCGGATAGCGGCGGTAGCCTGCGCCTGATAATAAAGAATATCAATGGTCAGAACTTCATTTTGGGCAATTTGAAACATTGCCTTATCACAGTCAGAGGCGGCCATAGCTTTTGCAGCCTTTACCTCTTTGTTCTTCCGGTCAAGCGGCTTGCGAAGGTCGTTCACTCAGAGCAGGGCCTAAGTAAAAAGGGGAACAGGCGTCAGTTTCCAAACAAAAAAGAAAACAGGCGTCCTGGAATCGAAATACTCAAAAATATGCTAAGTATACCTCAGCAAGGACCCCTGCAATCCCGTCTAGGTCAAGGGTGCCGACACCCCTGATCGCCTCCCTTTCAGCTGGAGGAACGGCCTTGATCATAGACTTGGCCACCTCGACCAAGTCAGGCTCCTGAGGGCCGGCTGCATCAAGCATAAACAAACGAATTAGACCTAGTAAAGAAGGGAGCAAGTCTAAAATTTACAAGGATAATTTCATACTTCTAGGTGGCCCAGCTGGAGTTTTAGAAGAAGTGGCCGGCTGCTTCTCAGCCGCCACATGTTTCCTGGCAGAACCAGGAGAGCTCGCAACAGTCGTCCTCCGGGCCTTGGGGTCCGGCAGTTGGGAAGAAGAAGCTCTTGGAGCTGCCTAAACAAGAATTCTTGAACAGCGAACAAGTTAAGTTGACCGAGCCTAATTTTCATTGTTTTGTTCCGAAGCATAGATATCCACGGGTGGTTCGTCCTATTCATTCAGATATTCACGACCAAGAATGGATTCTCTTTCGGATAGGCCCTGAAAGTAGAAGGAAGGCTGGAATGCCAACAGGTGTCTATTATTGAATTCATCCGACCCGATAGTGCCCATTTTGGGAACGTACAGTGCCAAAGTCACTGAATGGGTAAGTCGCCAATCCCTAAAACGGGCTATGTAATTTATCTGCGGAGTTACGTTACGGGCAGGCATTTTACCAGAGGTTTCTATTGTATCAATCTCCCCTTGTGCGATTCCTGTTGAAGCATATACTCGGGGGGGGGGGGTGCAGGGCGGACGATTTCAAAGCGGACCCCCCTTTCATTAGATAGAGAACATCACCAAGATTTCGTGATCCGCTGCCGAACTTATTCCAATTCCAAGATCTCGGGTATATCAATATTGATTCGATCCGAGATCTTGGAATTGCTCATTCAATGAGCATTCTCAATATTATGCCTTGAAGAGGACTCGAACCTCCACGCTCTTTAGCACGAGATTTTGAGTCTCGCGTGTCTACCATTTCACCACCAAGGCGCCCGTCTAAAAAAGAAGAAAAGAGTCAGTATATGCATAAACACAACTCCAAAAAGAGGGTGAAAGGTTCGAAGCCCACCAAGGGTGCCCCCTTGTTGGGGAGTCGGTTGAAGACTGTTGCATGATGGAGGCCCGCAACATGGCCGCCGCAGTCTTGGAGGCGGTAATTTTGCTCATGGCGTCTGCTGCAAAAACAAATAGCAAAGTTAATAAAAGTCATAACAAGAAATGCATGGAACAACAGAGTATTCGACAGGCCGGCTACCTCTTGTGCACCGACTGCTGAGGCCACAGGCGGCCAAAAAGTACTCGTCGTAGAGCCATTTGAAGCTCGGGACGCAGTGCAGGGGTACTTGCTCTCGTACCCCTGAAGTAGAGTTCACCTTCGACTCTACTTTGAAGAGTCCTTTATCTAGGATCTCTTTCTTAGCCTTTGGGGGAACAGGCGGCATGCTGCGGCCGCCTGCAAGAAGGGGCGGATTCCTGTTCCACCTGTTGAAGCGCTTGTTCATCTCTGTGTCTGAACTCTCAATGATAAGGAAGGTGCTCCGCCAGTCCTTCCATTTGTTTGCTTTACCTCTCGTCATGAGGTAGCCCCTGTGGCTCGTCAATTGATACCAGCCGGTACCGCCTGCCTTAGGGGTCCGGCTGAGGTAGTTCATGTGGGCGAAATCCTCGAAGTTCGGCTCCACCCCGTGCAGTTCGCACCCGGCCACATAGCCGAGTACGTTGACCCAAGAGTTCGGGGCTAACTCCCATAACCCCAACTCATACCCATCCAAGATCCGCTGAACAGCCGGATGTAGTGGGAAGCGCGGCCCAGCCTTGATGGCCACCTCGTAGCAGCCAAAGCAGGCGCCATCATAACTGGTACCAGCCGGCCAGACGACTGTGTCTTCTGGATCCGGCACGAACACTAAAAAGTCGGGGCCCATTGTGTGGTTTGCGATAAAGCTCTCCACTTTCTCTTGCATGGCTGTGATCCGGCCCCGAGGTACCGTGTAGTAGTAGGGGGTATTTTGCTCTCGGTGAGAGGCGGATGGCTCCGCCCAATCGTCCCCCTTCTCAACTGCGTGAGAAAGCCTCGCCTCTTGTAGGCGACTGTTTTTCTCTTCTGTGTCCAGAGAAGCATGGCCAGAAGAGCTAGACTCGGAATCGTCCTCTGACGAGTCCGAAGAGGACGACTCCTCCCCTCTCCCGGAGGGGCCCGCCTCCTCTCCTTTAAAAGGAGCAGGAGAGAATGTAGAATTGTCAACTGTAAAATGGGAAGGGGTCACTTTGACTCCTCCCTCAGAACTGCCGGCTTTCAAGCCGCTTTGTTTCACTTCCACATCTGGCGCCCCGTCAGATGTTTCACTAATCGGCACCCTGTGGGAGGAGCCGTCTGAGTTTGAGATCCTGGCAGTCTTTTTTGTTCTGGCCATCATGCTCTGCATAGACACAGATACAGTCGGACTTTGTATAAAGGGCAAAGATGGGTCCAGAAAAGGGCAGGCGGCACTCCTAGTCCTAGATTCAGCCGTCCCCGGTGACCGGCTGATCACTAACCTAGGTCGTGTCGTGTGCTTCCGTGGTGCCATTTCAAAAAAAGAATAAAGTAAAGAGAAAATTAAGAGTAAGAGAACCGACGGTTACCTGAACGAGTGACGATTGATGAAGTTCTGAAAATCCTTTGCAGTCGGCTTGTCAGAGCAGGCGGTAGGCAGAAAGGGTCCAAAATGTCAGAGCAAGTTCAGGGGTCCGAATGTTCTCTCACAAAGTTTTCAAGTGTGTAAATGACCGGAGTCAACACTCCTTTATATAGGCGAAGTGAGAAGGCGAAGGGTCACTTCCAGAATTCAAAATTTTGGCGGGAGAATCTCTCGGCCTCTCGCCGAGTGACACCTGTAGCAGGTCGTCGCCTGTTACAGGGCGATACCTGTCACAGGTAACACGTGACCAGTCACGTGCCACCTGTGAGGGGCAAATGATTAGGGGATTTTCCCCCACCAATCACCATCTGACAAGTGGACCAATCAGGTTCCGCCATGTGTCCGTCACATGGGCCAATAGGAGCCTGCCACGTGTCAAGCAATGATCCGTCCACTATGGACCAATTACGACATGACACGTGTCCTTCCCATGACACCTGGGATAACCGGTCACCTAGGCCCAACTTCTGTGGGAAGCCCAATCAGCCCAAGGTTAACCAAAACCTAGATTGGCACGTTTCCCGAGGTTATAAATACCTCCCTTAATCCTCATTAAGGGAGATTACGCAGATTACACACATTAAACTCTCTCACCTAGAGAGACCCAATCACTTTAATTTCCGCATTAATTACTCCTTAATCAAGTACTAACTTGACCGTCGGAGGCGGATCTCCAATCATCCGGAGCATCCGTTTGTTTTGCAGGTACAGGCGCCCGGTTCCAGTCTCGGAATTGTAACTCTCCCGCAGGACATTGATGGGGGTTAGAACGGTCGTACATTCCACACTCAATCAAACACATTTATTAACAAACACCTTACAAACCAAGCATAATGACAAGTAAGAGTTCGGTCCACAAGGAACGGGATATGATTGCCAAAGATCTTTACACTTAAGCTAACTCGAAGTCAATTGGTGAATTGGGGTTCGTCAAGAAGACAAACAAACTATGGTTCTAAATCAATGAATTAAAGATACTAGGGAATGAGATCCACTCAACCAAGGCAAATAGGCAAACGGGGAGTAAAATAGACAAGATATAGCAAGGACTATATGTAAAATCAACCTCATGCAATTAGAAAACAACTCACACTACTAAACTTAGATTCCTCATTAGTTTAGCAATAGATGATACATAATCAAATTACAATAAGTAATGACGTACTCAATTTACACTTCCATGTCAAATTAGGCATATCATACTATCAAGCTCCTTAGTCAAGGGTAGCTAAACCTATCATGAGGAACTAACAAGCAATCTCATATAATCAATTTAATTGCAATACAAACATCAATGCTTCTCCCACATTTGCATAATTAAAGTCAAATGAATTCATTAAAGCTATTTGAATCAAATGAAAGTCAAATACATTCAAATATAGCTTTTTGAATCAAATTAAAGTCATAAGAAAGTCATATGAAAGTCAAACACATTCAAACAAAGCTAATTAAATCAAATGAAAGTCAAAGACATTCAAACAAACCTAATTAAATCAAATGAAAGGCAAACACTTTCAAACAGAAATTTTTGAATTTAAAGAAAGTCAAATGCATTCATCAAAGCAAATTGAATCCAATGAAAGTCAAACACATTCAAACAAACCTAATTCAATCAAACGAATGTCAAACACATTCAAACAAAGCTTTTTGAATCAAATGAAAGTCAAATGAATTCATTCTAGCTAATTGAATCAAATGAAAGTCAAACACATTCAAATAAAGCTTTTTGAATCAAATTAAAGTCTAATGCATTCTACAAAGCTAATTAAATCAAATGAAAGTCAAACACAATCAAACAAATCTATTTAAATCAAATGAAAGTCAAACACATTCAAACAAAGCTTTTTGAATCAAATGAAAATCAAATGCATTCAACAAAGCTAATTGAATCTAATGAAAGTCAAACACATTAAAACAAAGTTCATTGAATCAAATGAAAGTCAAACTCATTCAAACAAATCTAATTGAATCAAATGAAAGTCAAACGCATTCTATAAAGCTAATTGCATTAAATGAAAGTCAAACACATTCAAACAGAGATTTTTGAGTCAAATGAAAGTCAAATGCATTAATCAAAGCTAAATGAATCAAATGAAAGTCAAAGACATTCAAACAAACCTAATTAAATCAAATGAAAGTCAAACACTTTCAAATAGAAATTTTTGAATCAAAAGAAAGTCAAATGCATTCATCAAAGCTAATTGAATCGAATGAAAGTCAAACACATTCAAACAAACCTAATTGAATCAAATGAATGTCAAACACATTCAAATAAAGCTTTTTGAATCAAATTAAAGTCTAATGCATTCTACAAAGCTAATTGAATCAAATGAAAGTCAAACACAATCAAACAAAGCTATTTAAATCAAATGAAAGTCAAACACATTCAAACAAAGCTTTTTAAATCAAATGAAAATCAAATGCATTCAACAAAGCTAATTGAATCAAATGAAAGTCAAACACATTAAAAAAAAAGGTAATTGAATCAAATGAAAGTAAAAAACATTCAAACAAAACTTTTTGAATCAAGTTAAAGTCAAACACATTCAAACAAAGCAAATTATATCAACTGAAAGTCAAATGCATTCTACAAAGCTAATTGAATCAAATGAAAATCAAACACATTTAAGCAAAGCTAATTGAATCAAATGATAGTAAAAAACATTCAAACAAATCAATTTTAATCAAATAAAAGTCAAATGCATTCAATAAAGCTAATTGAATCAAAAGAAAGTCAAATACAGTCAACCAAAATTAATTGAATCAAATGAAAGTCAAACACATTCAATCAAAACTTTCTAAATTAAATAAAAGTTAAATGCATTAAACAAAGCAGATTGAATCAAATGAAAGTCAAATGCAATTTACAAAGCTAAACGAATCAAATGAAAGTCAAAAACATTCAAACAAAACTTTTTGAATCAAGTTAAAGTCAAACACATTCAAACAAAGCAAATTAAATCAAATGAAAGTCAAACACTTTCAAATAAAGCTTTCTAAATCAAATGAAAGAAAAATGTATTCAACAAAGGTAATTTAATCAAATGAAAGTCAAATGCATTCTACAAAGCCAATTAAATCAAATGAAAGTCAAACACATTCAACAAACCTAATTGAATCAAATGAATGTCAAACACATTCAAACAAAGCTTTTTGAATCAAATTAAAGTCAAATGAATTCATTCAAGCTATTTGAATCAAATGAAAGTCAAACACATTCAAATATAGCTTTTGAATCAAATTAAAGTCATAAGAAAGTCATATGAAAGTCAAACACATTCAAACAAAGCTAATTAAATTAAATGAAAGTCAAAGACATTCAAACAAACCAAATTAAATCAAAAGAAAGTCAAGCACTTTCAAATAGAAATTTTTGAATCAAAAGAAAGTCAAATGCATTCATCAAAGCTAATTGAATCGAATGAAAATCAAACACATTCAAACAAACCTAATTGAATAAAATGAATGTCAAACACATTCAAACAAAGCTTTTTGAATCAAATGAAAGTCAAATGAATTCATTCTAGCTAATTGAATCAAATGAAAGTCGAACACATTCAAATAAAGCTTTTTGAATCAAATTAAAGTCTAATGCATTCTACAAAGCTAATTGAATCAAATGAAAGTCAAACACAATCAAATAAAGCTATTTAAATCAAATGAAAGTCAAACACATTCAAGCAAAGCTTTTTGAATCAAATAAAAATCAAATGCATTCAACAAAGCTAATTGAATCTAATGAAAGTCAAACACATTCAAACAAAGTTAAATGAATCAAATGAAAGTCAAACACATTCAAACAAAGCTTTTCGAATCAAATGAAAGTCAAATGCATTCTATAAAACTAATTGAATCAAATGAAAGTCAAACACATTGAAACAAAGCTTTCTGAATTAAATGAAAGTCAAATGCATTAAACAAAGCTAATTGAATCAAATGAAAGTCAAATGCATTCTACAAAGCTAATTGAATCAAATGAAAATCAAACACATTCAAGCAAAGCTAATTGAATCAAATGATAGTCAAAGACATTCAAACAAAGCTAATTGAATCAAATGAAAGTCAAAGACATTCAAACAAAGCTAATTGAATCAAATGAAAGTCAAAGACATTCAAACAAACCTAATTGAATCAAATGAAAGTCAAATACATTCAAACAGAGATTTTGGAGTCAAAAGAAAGTCAAATGCATTCATCAAAGCTAATTGAATCGAATGAAAGTTAAACACATTCAAACAAACCTAATTGAATCAAATGAATGTCAAACACATTCAAACAAAGCTTTTTGAATCAAATTAAAGTCAAATGAATTCATTAAAGCTATTTGAATCAAATGAAAGTCAAATACATTCAAATATAGCTTTTTGAATCAAATTAAAGTCATAAGAAAGTCATATGAAAGTCAAACACATTAAAACAAAGCTAATTAAATCAAATGAAAGTCAAAGACATTCAAACAAAACTAATTAAATCAAATGAAAGTCAAACACTTTCAAACAGAAATTTTTGAATTTAAAGAAAGTCAAATGCATTCATCAAAGCAAATTGAATCCAATGAAAGTCAAACACATTCAAACAAACCTAATTGAATCAAACGAATGTCAAACACATTCAAACAAAGCTTTTTGAATCAAATGAAAGTCAAATGAATTCATTCTAGCTAATTGAATCAAATGAAAGTCAAACACATTCAAATAAAGCTTTTTGAATCAAATTAAAGTCTAATGCATTCTACAAAGCTAATTGAATCAAAAGAAAGTCAAACACAATCAAACAAATCTATTTAAATCAAATGAAAGTCAAACACATTCAAACAAAGCTTTTTGAATCAAATGAAAATCAAATGCATTCAACAAAGCTAATTGAATCTAATGAAAGTCAAACACATTCAAACAAAGTTCATTGAATCAAATGAAAGTCAAACTCATTCAAACAAATCTAATTGAATCAAATGAAAGTCAAACGCATTCTATAAAGCTAATTGCATTAAATGAAAGTCAAACACATTCAAACAGAGATTTTTGAGTCAAATGAAAGTCAAATGCATTAATCAAAGCTAAATGAATCAAATGAAAGTCAAAGACATTCAAACAAACCTAATTAAATCAAATGAAAGTCAAACACTTTCAAATAGAAATTTTTGAATCAAAAGAACGTCAAATGCATTCATCAAAGCTAATTGAATCGAATGAAAGTCAAACACATTCAAACAAACCTAATTGAATCAAATGAATGTCAAACACATTCAAATAAAGCTTTTTGAATCAAATTAAAGTCTAATGCATTCTACAAAGCTAATTGAATCAAATGAAAGTCAAACACAATCAAACAAAGCTATTTAAATCAAATGAAAGTCAAACACATTCAAACAAAGCTTTTTAAATCAAATGAAAATCAAATGCATTCAACAAAGATAATTGAATCAAATGAGAGTCAAACACATTAAAAAAAAGGTAATTGAATCAAATGAAAGTAAAAAAACATTCAAACAAAACTTTTTGAATCAAGTTAAAGTCAAACACATTCAAACAAAGCAAATTATATCAACTGAAAGTCAAATGCATTCTACAAAGCTAATTGAATCAAATGAAAATCAAACACATTTAAGCAAAGCTAATTGAATCAAATGATATTAAAAAACATTCAAACAAATCAATTTTAATCAAATAAAAGTCAAATGTATTCAATAAAGCTAATTGAATCAAAAGAAAGTCAAATACAGTCAACCAAAATTAATTGAATCAAATGAAAGTCAAACACATTCAATCAAAACTTTCTAAATTAAATAAAAGTTAAATGCATTAAACAAAGCTAATTGAATCAAATGAAAGTCAAATGCAATTTACAAAGCTAAACGAATCAAATGAAAGTCAAAAACATTCAAACAAAGCTTTTTGAATCAAGTTAAAGTCAAACACATTCAAACAAAGCAAAATATATCAAATGAAAGTCAAACACTTTCAAATAAAGCTTTCTAAATCAAATGAAAGAAAAATGTATTCAACAAAGGTAATTTAATCAAATGAAAGTCAAATGCATTCTACAAAGCCAATTAAATCAAATGAAAGTCAAACACATTCAACAAACCTAATTGAATCAAATGAATGTCAAACACATTCAAACAAAGCTTTTTGAATCAAATTAAAGTCAAATGAATTCATTCAAGCTATTTGAATCAAATGAAAGTCAAACACATTCAAATATAGCTTTTTTGAATCAAATTAAAGTCATAAGAAAGTCATATGAAAGTCAAACACATTCAAACAAAGCTAATTAAATCAAATGAAAGTCGAAGACATTCAAACAAACCAAATTAAATCAAAAGAAAGTCAAACACTTTCAAATAGAAATTTTTGAATCAAAAGAAAGTCAAATGCATTCATCAAAGCTAATTGAATCGAATGAAAATCAAACACATTCAAACAAACCTAATTGAATAAAATGAATGTCAAACACATTCAAACAAAGATTTTTGAATCAAATGAAAGTCAAATGAATTCATTCTAGCTAATTGAATCAAATGAAAGTCGAACACATTCAAATAAAGCTTTTTGAATCAAATTAAAGTCTAATGCATTCTACAAAGCTAATTGAATCAAATGAAAGTCAAACACAATCAAATAAAGCTATTTAAATCAAATGAAAGTCAAACACATTCAAACAAAGCTTTTTGAATCAAATGAAAATCAAATGCATTCAACAAAGCTAATTGAATCAAATGAAAGTCAAACACATTCAAACAAAGTTAAATGAATCAAATGAAAGTCAAACACATTCAAACAAAGCTTTTCGAATCAAATGAAAGTCAAATGCATTCTATAAAACTAATTGAATCAAATGAAAGTCAAACACATTCAAACAAAGCTTTCAGAATTAAATGAAAGTCAAATGCATTAAACAAAGCTAATTGAATCAAATGAAAGTCAAATGCATTCTACAAAGCTAATTGAATAAAATGAAAATCAAACACATTCAAGCAAAGCTAATTGAATCAAATGATAGTCAAACACATTCAAACAAAGCTAATTGAATCAAATGAAAGTCAAAGACATTCAAACAAAGCTAATTGAATCAAATGAAAGTCAAAGACATTCAAACAAACCTATTTGAATCAAATGAAAGTCAAATACATTCAAACAGAGATTTTTGAGTCAAAAGAAAGTCAAATGCATTCATCAAAGCTAATTGAATCGAATGAAAGTCAAACACATTCAAACAAACCTAATTGAATCAAATCAATGTCAAACACATTCAAATAAAGCTTTTTTAATCAAATTAAAGTCAAATGAATTTTTTCAAGCTAATTGAATCAAATGAATGTCAAAACACATTCAAAAAAAGCTTTTTGAATCAAATTAAAGTCTAATGCATTCTACAAAGCTAATTGAATCAAATGAAAGTCAAACACAATCAAACAAAGATATTTAAATCAAATGAAAGTCAAACACATTCAAACAAAGCTTTTTGAATCAAATGAAAATCAAATGCCTTCAACAAAGCTAATTGAATATAATGAAAGTCAAACACATTCAAACAAAGTTAATTGAATCAAATGAAAGTCAAACGCATTCAAACAAAGCTTTTCGAATCAAATGAAAGTCCAATGCATTTTATAAAACTAATTGAATCAAATGAAAGTGAAACACATTCAAACAAAGCTTTTTGAATTAAATGAAAGTTAAATGCATTAAACAAAGCTAATTGAATCAAATGAAAGTCAAATGCATTATACAAAGCTAATTGAATCAAATGAAAGTCAAACACAATCAAAGAAAGCTATTTAAATCAAATGAAAGTCAAACACATTAAAACAAAGCTTTTTGAATCAAATGAAAATCAAATGCATTCAACAAAGCTAATTAAATCTAATAAAAGTCAAACACATTCAAACAAAGTTAATTGAATCAAATGAAAGTCAAACACATTCAAACAAAGCTTTTCGAATCTAATGAAAGTCAAATGCATTCTATAAAACTAATTGAATCAAATGAAAGTCTAACACATTCAAACAAAGCTTTCTGAATCAAATGAAAGTCAAATGCATTAAACAAAGCTAATTGAATCAAATGAAAGTCAAATGCATTCTACAAAGCTATTTGAATCAAATGAAAAACAAACATATACAAGCAAAGCGAATTGAATCAAATGATAGTCAAACACATTCAAACAAAGCCCATTGAATCAAATGAAAGTCAAAGACATTCAAACAAAGCTAATTGAATCAAATGAACGTCAAAGACATTCAAACAAACCTAATTGAATCAAATGAAATTCAAATGCATTCTACAAAGCTAAACGAATCAAATTAAAGTCTAATGCATTAAACAAAGCTAATTGAATGAAATGAAAGTGATGTGTAAGCAAGGTGAGAAACCTGTTTACAAACGGTCTGGAATGCGTGTTGTGTTTAGTTTAATTTAGAAGTATCAATGTGGAGCAACTAAGAAGGATTAGGGGAACTCTCACCCTTAACCTTGAGGATATAACAATGAGGAACACTCACTCACTTGTTTGGGCGTAGTAGTGATTAGGGAACTCTCACCTATTCGACAACTACCAGTTTAAGTCTTAGGAACTCTCACTAAAACACAAACTCTTCAAATTGAGGTAACTCTCAAATTTGGAAAATAAACCTGACTAGCACAAGTCAAATTTAGATCATACACTCGTGTGTTTTTTGCAAATTTTCTGGAATGCCTTTCATTGATCATTAGCATGCTATTTATAGCTTTTAGTACATCATTTAATCGCCACCACACTTAGCTAAAACAAACAACAAATCAGAAATAACAAAGCTGAAAATAAGGGTAGATTAAGTGGCTCATAACCGTCCAACCTAATCCCCATTACAACTAATTATTACTCTAATTAAGAAAGATTATCACAAGGGAAACATAGCTAAAAATAAGGGAAGAACGTTCAGCAAATTGACTACAAACTGCTGTTCAAATTCTTCCTTCAAAGTAGCCTTGAAATGCGCCTTTGTAACCTCCCAATTAAGCCTTCATTCAAGCTCCTTTACTACGAAATTAAACCAGCTTGAAACTCTCCTTAAAGTATGCATTAAATCAGCCTACATTCCCCCATTATTGAGGTAATTAGTCACGCTCAATATGGTGCAACCATTTGAGGAATTATATGGACCGTGCATGCCAAAATCCATAGGAGTAGCATCGAAGAAAGACTTGGACAAAATCAATTCCCTAACGTTCAACTCTTGGACTGGAATATTCGAACCTTGACCACTTTGATCAGAAAGTCAAAGACATTCAAACAAAGCTAATTCAATCAAATGAAAGTCAAAGACATTCAAACAAACCTAATTGAATCAAATGAAAGTGAAATACATTCAAACAGAGATTTTTGAATCAAAAGAAAGTCAAATGCATTCATCAAAGCTAATTTAATCGAATGAAAGTTAAACACATTCAAACAAACCTAATTGAATCAAATGAATGTCAAACACATTCAAACAAAGATTTTTTGAATCAAATTAAAGTCAAATGAATTCATTCAAGCTATTTGAATCAAATGAAAGTCAAACACATTCAAATATAGCTTTTTGAATCAAATTAAAGTCATAAGAAAGTCATATGAAAGTCAAACACATTCAAACAAAGCTAATTAAATCAAATGAAAGTCAAAGACATTCAAACAAACCTAATTAAATCAAATGAAAGTCAAACACTTTCAAACAGAAATTTTTGAATCAAAAGAAAGTCAAATGCATTCATCAAAGCTAATTGAATCGAATGAAAGTCAAACACATTCAAACAAACCTAATTGAATCAAATGAATGTCAAACACATTCAAACAAAGCTTTTTGAATCAAATGAAAGTCAAATGAATTCATTCTAGCTAATTGAATCAAATGAAAGTCAAACACATTCAAGTAAAGCTTTTTGAATCAAATTAAAGTCTAATGCATTCTACAAAGCTAATTGAATCAAATGAAAGTCAAACACAATCAAACAAATCTATTTAAATCAAATGAAAGTCAAACACATTCAAACAAAGCTTTTTGAATCAAATGAAAATCAAATGCATTCAACAAAGCTAATTGAATCTAATGAAAGTCAAACACATTCAAACAAAGTTCATTGAATCAAATGAAAGTCAAACTCATTCAAACAAAGCTAATTGAATCAAATGAAAGTAAAATACATTCTATAAAGCTAATTGCATTAAATGAAAGTCAAACACATTCAAACAGAGATTTTTGAATCAAATGAAAGTCAAATGCATTAATCAAAGCTAAATGAATCAAATGAAAGTCAAAGACATTCAAACAAACCTAATTAAATCAAATGAAAGTCAAACACTTTCAAATACAAATTTTTGAATCAAAAGAAAGTCAAATGCATTCATCAAAGCTAATTGAATCGAATGAAAGTCAAACACATTCAAACAAACCTAATTGAATCAAATGAATGTCAAACACATTCAAATAAAGCTTTTTGAATCAAATTAAAGTCTAATGCATTCTACAAAGCTAATTGAATCAAATGAAAGTCAAACACAATCAAACAAAGCTATTTTAATCAAATGAAAGTCAAACACATTCAAACAAAGCTTTTTAAATCAAATGAAAATCAAATGCATTCAACAAAGCTAATTGAATCAAATGAAAGTCAAACACATTAAAAAAAAGGTAATTGAATCAAATGAAAGTCAAAAACATTCAAACAAAACTTTTTGAATCAAGTTAAAGTCAAACACATTCAAACAAAGCAAATTATATCAACTGAAAGTCAAATGCATTCTACAAAGCTAATTGAATCAAATGAAAATCAAACACATTTAAGCAAAGCTAATAGAATCAAATGATAGTAAAAAACATTCAAACAAATCATTTTTAATCAAATAAAAGTCAAATGTATTCAATAAAGCTAATTGAATCAAAAGAAAGTCAAATACAGTCAACCAAAATTAATTGAATCAAATGAATGTCAAACACTTTCAATCAAAACTTTCTGAATTAAATAAAAGTCAAATGCATTAAACAAAGCTAATTGAATCAAATGAAAGTCAAATGCAATTTACAAAGCTAAACGAATCAAATGAAAGTCAAAAACATTCAAACAAAGCTTTTTGAATCAAGTTAAAGTCAAACACATTCAAACAAAGCAAATTATATCAAATGAAAGTCAAACACTTTCAAATAAAGCTTTCTAAATCAAATGAAAGTCAAATGTATTCAACAAAGCTAATTTAATCAAATGAAAGTCAAATGCATTCTACAAAGCTAATTGAATCAAACGAAAGTCAAACACATTCAAGCAAAGCTAATTGAATCAAATGATAGTCAAACATATTCAAACAAATCTTTTTGAATCAAATAAAAGTCAAATGTATTCAATAAAGCTAATTGAATCAAAAGAAAGTCAAACACATTCAAACAAAGTTAATTCAATCAAATGAAAGTCAAACACATTCAAACAAAGCTTCTCGAATCAAAAAAAAGTCAAATGCATTCTACAAAGCTAATTAAATCAAATGAAAGACAAACACATTCAAGCAAAGCTAATTGAATCAACTGAAATTCATACACATTCTAACAAATCTTTTTGAATCAAATAAAAGTCAAATGCATTCAATAAAGCAAATTAAATCCAATGATAGTCAAACAAAGTCAACCAAAGCTTTTTGATTCAAATTAAAATTTAATACATTCAACAAAGCTAATTTAATAAAAAAAAAAGTCAAATGCATTCTACAAAGCTAATTGAATCAAAAGAAAGTCAAACACATTCAAACAAAGCTAATTGAATCAAATGAAAGTCAAACACATTCAAACAAATCTTTTTGAATCAAATTAAAGTCTAATGAATTATACAAAGCTAATTGAATCAAATGAAAGTCAAACACATTCATACAAAGCTATTTAAATCAAATGAAAGTCAAACACATTCATACAAAGCTTTTTAAAACAAATGAAAATCAAATGCATTCAACAAAGCTAATTGAATCAAATGAAAGTCAAACACATTAAAAAAAAGGTAATTGAATCAAATGAAAGTCAAAAACATTCAACCAAATTTTTTTGAATCAAGTTAAAGTCATATGAAAGTCAAACACATTCAAACAAAGCTAATTAAATCAAATGAAAGTCAAAGACATTCAAACAAACCTAATTAAATCAAATGAAAGTCAAACACTTTCAAACAGAAATTTTTGAATCAAAAGAAAGTCAAATGCATTCATCAAAGCTAATTGAATCGAATGAAAGTCAAACACATTCAAACAAACCTAATTGAATCAAATGAATGTCAAAACACATTCAAACAAAGCTTTTTGAATCAAATGAAAGTCAAATGAATTCATTCTAGCTAATTGAATCAAATGAAAGTCAAACACATTCAAGTAAAGCTTTTTGAATCAAATTAAAGTCTAATGCATTCTACAAAGCTAATTGAATCAAATGAAAGTCAAACACAATCAAACAAATCTATTTAAATCAAATGAAAGTCAAACACATTCAAACAAAGCTTTTTGAATCAAATGAAAATCAAATGCATTCAACAAAGCTAATTGAATCTAATGAAAGTCAAACACATTCAAACAAAGTTCATTGAATCAAATGAAAGTCAAACTCATTCAAACAAAGCTAATTGAATCAAATGAAAGTAAAATACATTCTATAAAGCTAATTGCATTAAATGAAAGTCAAACACATTCAAACAGAGATTTTTGAATCAAATGAAAGTCAAATGCATTAATCAAAGCTAAATGAATCAAATGAAAGTCAAAGACATTCAAACAAACCTAATTAAATCAAATGAAAGTCAAACACTTTCAAATACAAATTTTTGAATCAAAAGAAAGTCAAATGCATTCATCAAAGCTAATTGAATCGAATGAAAGTCAAACACATTCAAACAAACCTAATTGAATCAAATGAATGTCAAACACATTCAAATAAAGCTTTTTGAATCAAATTAAAGTCTAATGCATTCTACAAAGCTAATTGAATCAAATGAAAGTCAAACACAATCAAACAAAGCTATTTTAATCAAATGAAAGTCAAACACATTCAAACAAAGCTTTTTAAATCAAATGAAAATCAAATGCATTCAACAAAGCTAATTGAATCAAATGAAAGTCAAACACATTAAAAAAAAGGTAATTGAATCAAATGAAAGTCAAAAACATTCAAACAAAACTTTTTGAATCAAGTTAAAGTCAAACACATTCAAACAAAGCAAATTATATCAACTGAAAGTCAAAATGCATTCTACAAAGCTAATTGAATCAAATGAAAATCAAACACATTTAAGCAAAGCTAATAGAATCAAATGATAGTAAAAAACATTCAAACAAATCATTTTTAATCAAATAAAAGTCAAATGTATTCAATAAAGCTAATTGAATCAAAAGAAAGTCAAATACAGTCAACCAAAATTAATTGAATCAAATGAATGTCAAACACTTTCAATCAAAACTTTCTGAATTAAATAAAAGTCAAATGCATTAAACAAAGCTAATTGAATCAAATGAAAGTCAAATGCAATTTACAAAGCTAAACGAATCAAATGAAAGTCAAAAACATTCAAACAAAGCTTTTTGAATCAAGTTAAAGTCAAACACATTCAAACAAAGCAAATTATATCAAATGAAAGTCAAACACTTTCAAATAAAGCTTTCTAAATCAAATGAAAGTCAAATGTATTCAACAAAGCTAATTTAATCAAATGAAAGTCAAATGCATTCTACAAAGCTAATTGAATCAAACGAAAGTCAAACACATTCAAGCAAAGCTAATTGAATCAAATGATAGTCAAACATATTCAAACAAATCTTTTTGAATCAAATAAAAGTCAAATGTATTCAATAAAGCTAATTGAATCAAAAGAAAGTCAAACACATTCAAACAAAGTTAATTCAATCAAATGAAAGTCAAACACATTCAAACAAAGCTTCTCGAATCAAAAAAAAGTCAAATGCATTCTACAAAGCTAATTAAATCAAATGAAAGACAAACACATTCAAGCAAAGCTAATTGAATCAACTGAAATTCATACACATTCTAACAAATCTTTTTGAATCAAATAAAAGTCAAATGCATTCAATAAAGCAAATTAAATCCAATGATAGTCAAACAAAGTCAACCAAAGCTTTTTGATTCAAATTAAAATTTAATACATTCAACAAAGCTAATTTAATAAAAAAAAAAGTCAAATGCATTCTACAAAGCTAATTGAATCAAAAGAAAGTCAAACACATTCAAACAAAGCTAATTGAATCAAATGAAAGTCAAACACATTCAAACAAATCTTTTTGAATCAAATTAAAGTCTAATGAATTATACAAAGCTAATTGAATCAAATGAAAGTCAAACACATTCATACAAAGCTATTTAAATCAAATGAAAGTCAAACACATTCATACAAAGCTTTT
>NW_018744693.1:7379507-7402315 GCF_001683475.1 Chenopodium quinoa | reverse complement strand
CTCAACTCGGCATTTTTCAGTACGTACTGACTGACAAAGTAGACCGGGAGCTGACAGCCGTCCCTTTCAGCAAGGAGCACAGCGCTTAACGCATGATCAGAGAGACGGCCAGGTACATGTAGAGATCTTCTTTGGGCAAAGGGCTGACCAGCCTCGGCAAGGAATGCAAGTGAACCTTTAATTTCTGGAAGGCGGCCTCAGCATCCGGCCCCCATTCAAACCTTGCCTTTTTCTTAATTGCCTGGAAAAAGTATAGGCATTTGTCGCCTGATCGGCTTAGGAATCTCCCAAGGCCGCCAGACAACCTGTTAACTTCTGAACCTCTCGGACGGTACGAGGCGACTGCATGTCATGACCGCCTGTACCTTCTCAGGGTTCGCCTCTATTCCTCTCTGATTGATAAGGAATCCGAGAAATTTCCCAGACTCAACTCCAAATACACATTTCTTGGGATTGAGCATGACATGGTGCCGCCTGAGTGTGGCGAAAGTTTCTTGGAGGTCCGCCAGATGATCTTTCTGAAGTTTAGTCTTGACAATCATATCATCAATATATGCCTCGACGTTTCTCCCAATCTGATCAAAGAACACTGTGTTTATCATTCGTTGGAAGGTAGCCGGGGCATTCTTAAGACCAAACGGCATGACCGTGTAACAGTATAATCCCTGATCAGTGACGAAGGCCGTCTTCTCCTGATCTTTCTTCCATAAAGGAATTTGATGGAAACCAGAATAGGCGTCCATGAAACTCATCAAGGCATGGCCGGCTGTTGAGTCGACCAGATTATCAATTTTAGGCAGAGGGTAACTGTCTTTGGGGCACGCCTTGTTCAAGTCTGTGTAGTCTACACACATTCGCCAGGTGCCATTCGGCTTTTTAACAAGCACCACATTTGCAACCCAGTCTGGGTAGTAACATTGCCGAATGAACCCTGCATCAAGTAATTTTTTGACTTCGGCGGCTGCCGCCTGACTTCTTTCTTCGCCATGGTTCCGCTTCTTTTGCCGTACCGGCTTCTTTTTCGGATCCACAGCGAGTTTATGTACTGCCAGATCAGGACTAATGCCTGGCATTTCATGGACTTCAAATGCAAAGATGTCCTTGTATTCTTTCAACAGGTTGTGAAAGTCGTCACCAAGGTTTCTCAGAGCAGTCGTCCCAACTTTGACTGTTCGGTCAGGACGTGAGTCGTCTAATATCAGGTCCGCATGCTCACCAGCCGGCTGAGGGCGGAACTCATCCGGCCGCTCCTCTGCCAATGATTGCTATTTTTCTTGTTTTTCTTGCGGACTCTGTCTGGGACGCCTTTTCTCTTTTTGTCGCCTGTTTCTTGAACAGGCGCACTCTCCTTGACATTGTCAAGGTCTGTTTTTTCTCCACTTGACTCAGTGGCCATAACAGTGGGCTTGACATCCGAGAGATAGCACTCTCGGGCCATCCTCTGATCTCCCCTTAAGGAGCCGACTGTTCCATTATCCCTCTCAAACTTAAGCAGCATAAGAGACGGGATTATAACAGCCTTGGAATTATTCAGGGTTGGTCGACCCAGAATCATGTTGTAGGCCGAGAGTTCCTCTACTACTAGGAACCGGACTACCATGTGTCGTCCTTCCCCTTTTTTGCCCAGGCGAATGGGTAAAATCTACTCGTCCCAGTGGGTGGACGACTCCTCCTCCAAACCCTATTAAAGGGTGGGAGGCCGGATGTATGCAGTCCGTCTGATATTTCAATTTTGACAGACATTTGCTGCTGATGAGATCTGAGGAGCTCCCGGTATCTATGAGGATTCGGCCAACTCTCTGGTTGGCCACTTTACATTCAATAACGAGAGGGTCGTCATGCGGCCCCCTTACCCCTCCTAGATCCTCTTCAGTGATGACAATCTCAGGGAATGTATATTTGGACGGCCGTTCTTGGTGAACGGAATTTACATCTAACCGCCTTATATTATCCTTATTGCCCCTAATAGTGGGGCCGCCTCCTGAGAAGCCGCCTGCAATGGTGTAGACGACTGCATCATCTGTATCGGAACTGTCGGCCTGTTGATTCTTTTTGGCCGACTGCTTTTTTGAGGAGGTGTTCCCCGTAGATTTCTTGACATAAGTGTCAAGATCACCTTGCTCAGCCAAGCGGTCTAGGTACCGCATGAGACTGATACAGTCATTGGTGTGATGACCAACGTCATCATGATAAGCACAAATTTTGTCTTGGTTCCGGTTGCTTGCAGAACCCTTCATGGGGAGCGGCTTCTTAATTGAGAACCGTCCCTTTATTTCTTTTAGGATAAACTGGTTATCCTTGTTAAACACATACTTTGGGGAGTATGGTTTGAATTCTTTTTTCTTTTTCTGAGCCGGCTGTTTAGAGGAATCAGCCGCCCAGACCTCTTTTCTTTTCTCATCTTTGTTGGACGACTGTTTCTGTCGTCCCTCTCTTTTGTCGAACCTCTTCCCGTCCGACTGTTTTATCGTACACAGATCAGTCGCCTGTATATAGGCTTCTGCTTCAATCAAGGCCTCTTGAAGAGTCGCCACCCTTTTTCGAACTAAATCAAATTTGAAGGTAGACCCGTCTTTGAGACCTCTAAAAAAGTCAGTATAAGCTACCTCATCCGGTAACCCTTGGATCTGTATTCTCATCAGGTTGAAGCGCCTGATGTAAGAACGAAGCCCCTCCTTCTCGCCCTGCTGAATTGTTCCCAAATCAAGGGTCGTTTTCTTCGCAGGGATGTTCATAGCGAAGTTGGAGGCAAATAAGTAAGCAAGCGTCCTGAAGTTGTTTACACAACCAGTCGGCAGGTTGCCGAACCATTGCTGTGCAATTCCCTTGAGAGTCGCTGGGAAACACTTGCACCAGGTGGGATCATCCAACCCTTGAAGGTACATCAGATTGGTGAATGCCATCAGATGGTCTTCTGGGTTAGTAGTGCCGTCATAGGCGCCTACTAGAACATTTTTTACTTTGGCCGGCTGAGCGGCTTCAGTAATTTCCTTGGAGAAGGCCGACGGCTGTTCACCAAGTCTAAGCAGCCGTAGCTGCCAGTCCATAGGTTGGACGTTTTTTGCTGCAGGTCCACCAAATGGAGGTGGCTGCATAAAATACTGTTGTTGCGGCACAAATGGTAAGTTTGGTACCGCCTGGGCACTATGAAAGCCGAACTGACGGGAGGTGCCGCCTGACTGACTCTCATGGTACGACTGAGTATGCCTCATCGAGGCATTTCGCAAACTGTCTTGAAAATTTGAAGTAGAAGCCGACTCTGATAATCGGTCACTCTTCTTCTGCTCTAGCAGGAGCCGAGCATCTGTGAACGTTTGCTTTGACCCGTCCGCCTGAATATGACGAACCGGTTTCCTATTTCCCGTAGGATAACGGAGTTTTGTGAAATCAAGAGCAGGTGGCTCCCGCTTCTTGGATTTAGGATGAGGAGTCGCCTCTCGCCCTTGAACTGGCTTCCTCTTCAGTGAAGTGGAAGGTTTCTTGGCCGACTGCTCTTTGACTGAAGCAGGCGGTTTTTTGTTGATCAACTCTTGAATCTCTCCCTTGAAGTCCCTCATGAAGGTCATGAGTTCGTTCCTTGTGATGGGAGCAGACCCATCAGTCAGCTGTTGCCGAGCAAGCGGTGCGCCTGCTGGCTCGCTTCCTGTTTGAAGATGCTCCCGTTCCCTCCTTTCGGTATGACGGGTACGTCGGGCCCTTAGGGTCCCGTCTGGAGCTGTATGAGTTTCAACTTCAAATTCACTTTCGGTATCATGGTCCGACTGAACTTGAGGGTCGTCTAGGGGACGCCTCTCTTCTGGAGTCGGTACAGACTTGGATGCCATCTCTGAAGTACTCTCCCCACAAACGACGCCAAATGTTTCGGGGTTTTCTGATGTCCTGCGGGAGAGTTACAATTCCGAGACTGGAACCGGACGCCTGTACCTGCAAAATAACGGAGACTCCTGAGAGCTCCGCCTCCAACGGTCAAGTTAGTACCTGATTAAGGAGTAATTAATACGGAAACTAAAGTAATAAGATCTCTCTAGGTGAGAGTGCTCAGTGTTGGTAATCTGCGTCGTTAGCGAGATTAGCCGGTTGTTGGTGTTCCGTAATATCTCTGTTCTTCTCTGCTTGATTTCTTGATTTCTCGATTACCTAACTAATGAGGATTAATTAAGTATTTATAGCCTTGAGAAGCGTGCCACTCTCTAGGTTTAAGGTAAACCTAGGGCTGATCGGGCCTCTAGACTGGATTGGGCCTTGATGGCCGGTTTTCCCATTTGGCATGGGTGGACACGTGGCGTGCCTTGATTGGTCCGTAGAGGACGTATCTGTGATTGACACGTGGCAGGCTCCTATTGGCCTACGTGAAGGACACGTGGCGGAACCTGGTTGGTCCACTTGTCAGACGGTGATTGGTGGATAAAAATCCCCTAATCACCTTTTATTGCATGTTTAAAGGGAATTTGTATTTGCAATCACGCTTAATAAGATAATTAATAATCTTGTTAAGGTTAATATGATTATAAATTCAAGTGATCGCCAATAATAGATTTGTTTGTGCATTAAATTCAACCAACATAGATAAACAGGTTTAGGGTTAATCCTATTGATTGCATGTTAATCAGAAAGCGCACATGAATACGAGCAGAATAAAGTAGAGACTTATTATTAGGGCAGGTTCAATCTCTTTTAGGTTGGATTTGTATCATCATCCCCGAACCCTTATTTGGTTCATGACCTTATGGATTTGACGATCTCTTGGATCGTTAAGGGGTGTAACCTTCTGATCACAGTGGGGTTCAAGCTAGTGGGATTTAAAGGCTTGAAATTATTCCCTACACGTTCCAATTTTATTAGATGTCTCCAAAGAGACAATGCTAAGAAGGTGCATAAACATTAAAAACAAAGAGGTATACATACATGCTTTCAGTGTGGAACATACTGCTCAAAAATCTAATTCTCCAGTATACCTGATATGGGGCATATGCCAATATTAGATAAACATCCTTTCATCTTGAGTAAGAAACTAAGAACAGCGTCAGATGAAAGATGCAGGGATAAAATTGTAAAGTTATTATGCCACAAGGCACTGGCCTTAACTATAAATCAGCTGACAATATGTCATGCACTTTAAACATTAATCACTACTAATATAAGTGCACACCCTAAAATGTCTTGCAAAGATTTCAATAAGAAATAAATTGTAAGAAAGCCTGTCCAGCATACGAAAATGATATTTAGGGTAGTAACAGATGACAAAGAACAGTGAGAAATGATTTCCTAAAGAGTACAAACAAGCAAGAACTCTACCAGCACACTTTGTTATATTACATCAATATATATTTACTCATGATACAGTAATTCAGTCCGGATGACCGCAAGTAGACCTCTGAATTACAAGGAATTATTCAACTACACAGCATATGGCCATCACCCCAATAGCAATAGAACAAACACAACTTAGGTTATTGTAACCCCACCTTACCATTCATGCCATCCCCGCTTTGACCTCAATAAAGAGGAAGAGAGTAATGCAAATTACAGAAGCTAGAGTAGGCATCAACAGTGTTTTCTGAAGAAAAAAAAATGAATCGTCACCAAAGCAACACCATTGGTCAGCTATTGAAATGAATCATCGAATCAGCTACAAATTTTTGGCTTCTCATCCAAGTTAGAGTTAAAACATTGATTTATAGTCGGTAGCATTGCAAGAACGAAATTAACTTACATTCTATGAAATAAAAAAATTAAGAACAGTCCAACATTACAGAGAACATCATACTATAAATCAACTCTAACTTAAAGAAACTTCATTCAGCATATGCAACACTTTTCAAACACCATGTGCTACACTAACAATTAAAAGCAAAAATGTAAAACACATGTAAAGTGAGAAGGAACATGGACTTCATTTTAAGTTAAACTCAACCGGCCAAGATAGTGAAGAGTTATCCCCAACATCATGGAACTAAGATTTAAATGTTTGAATAGTTGTGTCCAACAAACTACGATATCATATGCCGCCAGTTATTGGTGCCAATTAGTGGCCATTTCCTAAAGGGTAGAGAACAATTGTTTTCTATACTCAACACCTTCAGGACTATTAGTAAAACTAGTACTCCATAGATACCAAGAAGACCATGCAAGGGTTGGCATGCAAACGTATGGTGTAGATATCATATACAATTATATACCTGGTAGCCTGGTAGGTATAATAACAGTATAAGTCTTTCGGTTTTAATATCTAGTAATTGCTCTAACTGTCTAAGGTCAAATGTAGTATTAAACATTCCCCGCCTACTAAATTAGAAATACCCATCAGCAAGACAGAGTCACAGAGATGCAAAGGATCCACCTGTCTGCAGTTTACACAAAAGAGAAGTAGACTAGAGTGGCAGCTGTTTTTGAGAAAAGTTGATGCACTCAGTTATCTAAATCTATGAACTTGTATATAATCTACAGTTTCTATTTTTGATACAGCTACTGTTTATAGATTGATCAAATATAATGTGTTTCTTGTTCAATAATTCCATCTTCGGTACTAGATTTGAAGAGTTGACACTTAAAAAAACACAAACATGAATGAATCACTTATTAGCTATATAGTGCAAATTCATGAAAATCAGCTTAACAAGGTTGGATGTTGTCCCACATCACTTAACTGAAAATGGGTGTATAAAAGAGATGACTATAAAATAAAATGGAGTATGAACAAACAAATCACTTACCTGGACGGGGTCAATGGGCGATCAAGAAGGCTCATGGCCTAGGTTGGTGGCCTCCATTGCACTTTAGGAGGGGTGCCTGTCTAACATCTTCCCAAGAGGAAGAGTGTACGTCATAATTTGTGATAGTGGGGGCCTGCGTTCGCGCGGCCCCTATCCAATTACCAGTTAAATCATCAGAGGTATATATGTCAATGATGAGCATAATAATAATAATAAGGGTTTTTCTATATAGTGCCCCATAATAATAATAATAATGGTTTTTCTATATAGTGCCCCTGAGGTATTGATTTTTCCAAGCTGTACCCACCCATTTTCAAAATTCTACGCTGTACCCTTAAGGTACTTTTAGTGTCTAAGATGTAACCCTACCCTAATCCCTCCGTTATCTTAAGTTAACTTTCCGTTAACTTCAAAATAAATAATTAAATAAAAAAAAAAACCAACCACCTCTCTCTCCTCCCTCACAAGTCACGACTACCCACCAGCCACCACTACACCTCCAGCCGCACCGCCGCACTCCCACTGCCTCTCTCTCCTCGACCGCCTACTGCCTGCTGGAATACCAGCCACCCCAATCCCCTCCCGCACCGGAAAACCCACAACCTTACTCCAAACTGCTCTCTGCACTGCACCACACCAAAACAGACCAGCCGCATGAACCAGCAAACGCCACCGACCAACTTCTCCTCTCACCTCGGAATACCAACCACCCCAATCCCCTCCCGCACCACCGCAGCAGTCCCGCACCACCGCAACAATCAAACGACACCAAACCCTAACTTTTCCCCTAATTTGATTTTAATTGTTAAATCATCAATTTTGGTTCAATTAGATCGAGATTAAATACACAAAACTTGTTTTAATTGATTTTTCTAATGAAAATCTGCACGAATATAGTTTAATTGGTCAAGATTGTTCGAATTATGCCCAAATTTTTTCGAAAAATGGTCGAAAATCTGGAAAGAGAACGAAGGAAGGAGGAGGATGATGCGGTGGTGGGTCGAGGAGAGAGGGGCGAGACACTATGATGCGGTGGTGCAGCTGGAGGTGCGGCGGGAGGTGCGGTGGTGGTACTTGTGATGGAGGAAAGAGAGGTGTTTGGGTGTTTTTGGGTTTTTTTTTTTAAAAAAAAAATTATTTATTTTGAAGTTAACGAAAAGTTAACTTAAGTTAACGGAGGGATTAGGGTAGGGTTACAGCGTAAACACCAAAGGTACCTTAGGGGTACAACGTAGAATTTTGAAAATGGGTGGGCACAGCTTAGAAAAGTCAATACCTCAGGGGCACTGTATAGAAAAACCCTAATAATAATAATAATAATAATAATGAAAAAATTAAAAAAAAAAAAAAAATTCCTCTATATCATTCTAATTTTATCAGACGTCTCCGAAGAGACTACTAATTAAGATGCAAAAGCATTATAATAGAGCCTTTATCTCATTTTTTCAAATGTAGGACAATACACTGCATTTCGCCACACACAAAATCAAATCTCCAAAAACCTACTAGTATTAGAATTTGTTACAGCCAAAATATGTCACAGTGCAAAGCCAACCACAACTCATTTTCTATCCAATATTCTAGGTCCACTATCAGCTGAGCAACTTCCCAAAGCTATGACTTTTCCTAAACAAACCTCAGTAAATATCACCAAGTCTCTAAACCAATAAACGATAGCAAGGGAAGTTGAGCTAAAAGATTTAATTTTTCTCCTACCTTCCTTAACATCTTCAGATACTAGCACTTCTAAGCACTTAATTATTTGCCCCACATGTTGTAGCAAAGCTGATCACACATTTTCAGTCCAAGATGAAGCATAAGTAAAAGACAAAGGATTTTACTGGAACTTTGTTTTGCAAACTCAAATGTAAAACCACGCAAAACAGACATAATAAGAAATAAAGATATACGGACATAATGTGGAAGCAACAGCCAGTAAATGGCATAGTCTCAGTAGAATCATTCCCCCATAAGACAGAGAAAAGAGATATTTCTATATTTCTCTGGAGCTAAATTATCACAATAATCCAGAGTCAGTCAAGAAAGAAGATACGAGCTAGTAACTTGAATGTGTGACCCTTCTCGCAGTTGTGCAGTCAGCACGAGAAATCTATTCTTTCGTCTTTTTTACTTGCTACATTCAGTGGCATATGATTATTTTTGGAGAGATTTACTTATTAGGAGCTACCAAAAACTGAGTGCGAGTTGGGTAGAGCTTAGCTCAACTCACCTTATTTGCAATCTGTACCTCAAAAGATTTTATAGGGAACATTATTACTGCTTTATTAACCAGCAAGATAACTACTATTTACTCTACAACCCTTTCAATATCAAAAATCAATATGCCAAATTTCTCCTACCAAACCTTAATTCTCATTCTTATTATTGGTGATTGGCATAGGATGAAGGAAACTTCATTTTTCCAACTGAAAATTTAATGCCAGCAGCAAGTCCAACTCAATAACAGAAAATCAAATAAATGAAACTTTGTAAAAAAAGAATAAAAGAAAGTATTTAATAATACCTTGGACCAGTTTGAGGCATCGTGGCACTCAAAGGCTGAAAGAATACAGACCCTGGTAGTATTTAACATAAACCATTAGTCTGAACACCTTTATACATGCCATATATGGTTTTAGAGAACTAAATTTGTTAGTGTGCATTTATCAAGAAAACTGATTGCATAAGGAGAATTTGACCAAAATGCAAGATATTATTCTTTGTAACCAACTACAAGGAGCATGAAGACCAAAATGGAGAAGAGAGAGACTAATGTTTAGACTATATCTCAAGGAGGCAATTGCGCATAAGCAAGATAATATTCTTTGTAACCAATTTCATATTAATCTCATTGTCAGTACAACTGCATCCACAGAAAAATGCAAATGATAAAAACTCACATCAAAGTCTTCTACCCTTTTGTACTGCAGTACTGCTATACAGCTAGATCTTATGAAACAGAGCAAAGGGGACCAGAGTTAATACAGACGCTTACCTACTTGAATTAGAACAACTCACTAGTGGCATGTATTTTCTTTATTTGAACAAAAGCTTTATTGTTACAATTATGGCATCAAAAGAACCAGATATGCAGGTAGGTTTCAGTTAACCATGTTTTAAGTATAGTTCTATTGAATTCTTCATTAGTGCCTGTAGAAGTGCAAGTTTCATGAATCAGGACTCATACTACCAAAGAGACCACTAGTCCTTTATTCTTATAGTCTTAGGTAAAAAAAAAACCAGAAAATGTATAACTAAGTGTTGGTGGGGTGTGCCAGGCCCATGCAGTAGTGCAACGCATGGGCGACGCTTGAAGATCCCAGTAGCAAGCTACTGTTGTGGATCTTCCCCCTTCAAAAAAAAATTTAATATCGTTGTGAGCCATTGGCCCACGTATCAGATATTAAACTGATAAGAACAGATACTACACTTGATCTTAGCCAAAAGGCCGAGAAAGGTATGATTTGTTCTGTATCACCTTCTGCCTTTTATTTCCTGAAGTTGAAGTAGCCTCGTTGCTACTTTTCGATGTGGTACATCACTCCTTCATATCATTATCCAGATCCCCTAAATTATTAACATAACATCTTTCAACAATCAGTGAGCTTAATTGTTCAGAACCCCCAAATCTTGGACTAATCTCATAAATTTATAAGAAATGACAGGAAAACTATTTTCCACTCCTTCACTTTTTTTTTTTTTTTTTTGAATGGCCACTCCTTCACATATTAAAAAGAGGGAAAGGCCTAACTAACACTAAGACGAAAGTATCTATTTAATTTTGTGTTTTTATAACATCAAATCACTTTTCGACTAGGATCCGACCTTGTGATTTCAGAGTTAACAGTTGAACCCTCATATTGATAGTCATTGGCCTCATTGTTCCCCCCCCCCCCCCTAAATTCCCATAACTAGCTTATGAGTCACCAATCTAATACAAGCGACTCTAAAAGTTTTTGAGTCCCCCATTAATAATTAGGCATCACGTAAGACTTTTTTTAAAGTTTAAAAATAATACTATAACAACTTCGACTCTAAAAGTAGGAGTTGTACATTGATGATGATGCAACATACTTCTTCCGTTTCAGAATAGCTGTCACAATCAAATTAGGCACACATGCCAATGCACTAATTTAATTTTAGATGTTAGATATGTAATGTTAAATGTTGGCAATCTTGGCATATGAGTAACTTATAATAATTTAGTGAAGGTATTTTTTTCTTTTAAATTCATATAATAGGAATCCTATCAAAGACTTACATGTCTCATGATTTATAAAAGGAAACTCCAAAGGTTTATGAGTCACTCATTAGCGACGTCTAGGGTTTTTTTCTATTTCCTATAGCAACCTTATGCGTTGTTATAAACGACTTCAAAGGCCTATGACTTATGAGTCACTTATCAATAAAGAGCGATTCGTAAAGAGTTTTTCTCTTTAATAGTTTCAATTGTAACCATACGTGTCAGCTAATTTATAAAAAGTGTCTCCATATAGACGACACGCAAGATTGTTTTTTCAAATATCCTACCACAACCATACATGGTACCTAATTTATAAATAAGCGTATCCAAAAACTTATAAGTTAACATTAATAATTAGGTGACACATTAAGATTTTTTTTTCAAATTTTTAAATACAATTTTATGTGTCACCTATTTTACTACAAGCGACTCTAAAGGCTTATGAGTCTCATATAAACACTAGGCAACAATAAAGAGACAACTTCAAAGAGTGACTTTGTAGTAGTGTAAAGATCCACCACTAGAAGAAAGATCAAAGAGGTGAAATCCAAATGCATACTGCAAGTACCATCTAAGGCAATGGACAACTCATCTATGCTTGGTTTTCAATTCCTCCAAGACCTAGCCAAACATTTAAACAAACCCCTTGGGTTCTATCTAGTTTAGCCAATGTCTAATAGGTCGATTAGAAGAGTCCTATGTCTAGCTGTTTCCTTTCATTATATTGAGTCTATGTCTATAGGTTTCATTTTTCAATTTAATAGGAGTCATTTAGTTTTTATTTTCTTGAATTAATAAAATGAGTAGTTTCTTAATTTGTGCTTCAATTCAATAATGAAAACTCTTATAAGTTGTTTAACCTCGACTCGACATTGATAATAAACATGCTAAGGAAAAAGACACCTTTTCTTCACGTCCTCATTATTTTCTTTTGTTGGAGATTAAGTGGCCTCCAAAGTCTATCCTATGTCAAGTAATTGTTACTTTATCGATATCACTTTAAGGGGATGATATCTATATTTTGGGAAAGTAAATAAGATGATATTTGTCCTATTGAGAGTTGGTTACACCTAGTCTTAAGTGATAAGGACTCCTAATATATATATATAACTTCCGTTGTAGCCAAATAAATGTACAATTTCACACGGAAAATAATCCACAAAGCCAAATAAATGTACAATTTCACACGAAAAATAATCCACAAAGCTGAGAGTGTTTTCCATTGACTCTGGGTTTTGGAGTGTGACAAGTGTTGACGTAGCCCTTCCGATGCGGTTCGTGATCGAGTTATGAAAAAAAAAGAATATTGGAAAGCTTGACTATATTGATGAGCATACAAGAGTAGTAAGCATTAGACTATGACTAGATACATTAGAGTATATATCTAGGTACATTAAACAATAGTTAGGAAAATCTCTGACAATCAACCTAATTGTGTAAAATTAAGGAGTAAATCAAGGATTATGATATTGATGATCTCATTATCTTTTACATGCCCCTGAACAATGGATTGATCTTGGATATAATATCGCAAATCTTGTTCAATGTAGAAATTGAAGTATAGTAGGTGAGAAGGGTTGCGTTGTATTGTAATTCTTCGAGAGGGTTTGGAGAGATATCGGAGGGTCTTTTTTTTAGATAAAGGTGTGTGGTGAGGAAGAGTTTTTTTTCATGGTTGTTGTGACACGTGAATCATTTACTGCAAAATATTAAAATGAAGAAATTGTGTGCTTGCAACGGGGAGAAAAAAAAATATAGGGATTCCTTCACTACCATTGAGGGCAAGATAGAAAAATCTAGTGGTTGTATAGAAGGGAATTTCATGGTTCTCCATAATGGTTTTGGAGTCCATAAGGGGTTTGGAGAAGTAAGTTTATGTTTGGCAATACTTGGTAGATGAACTACAAGGTGCCAAAAAAGGGATTGTTTTTCCATAAGAGGTTTGGAGAAAAAAAATGTATGACAATTGACATCTCTTCGTATGAGAAATACGAGGTGGCAAAAGAATTGAGCAAAAAGTGTGATTTTGGTTTGAAGCTTTCCGAGAAGAAAGTTTGATATGATTACCATCATTTGTCGACATCACCAAAGGGCTTTGATAGTGTACCATGGAAGTAGCGAAAGCAACAAGAGAAGGATCAAAAGTTTATGATACCATAGCTTATTATAACGTGATAGAGTTATGCGAAAGAAATTGTTGGAAAGCTTGATTATATTGATGAGTATACAAGAGTATTTATAGTCGACAAGTAAGCATTAGACTAAAACTAGATACATTAGAGTATATGTCTAGGTACATTAAACAATAATTAAAAAAATTGTTGACAATCAACCTAATTGTGAAAATTAAGGAGTAAATCAAGGGATAATGATATTGATGATATCATTATCCTTTACAATTCGTAAGGCGAATTCTAGATCTTGTTGAGCTTCCACTTAGGAGGTAAGTATCGTGACTTACCAATTTAATTCCTATATCTTTAAACTTCAAATCCACTTGCTAACCACTTTCAGCTTCGTAATTTGATTAGCCTTTGTTTTCTTTTACCTTAATATACCTACACAAACGTAAGAAAGAAAGAAAAGAAAGAAAAGAAAAAAGAATGAAACATTATAGCTTCTTCTTCTTCTTCTTCTTTTAGTGAGAAATATTTGTTTTACTTCTTCCGTTTTTTTAATTACATCACTTTGCAAATTGCAAACTCCTAGTCAATTTTAGAGATGAGATAGATAGAGAGAGTTAGAAAAATGGATCCATGTAATAGGAGAGGGGTATAGAGAGCTTATTAATTAAAAAGGAAAGAGATGTAACAAATTTGAAACTTCTACTTTAGAAAAGTGATCAATCATTCAATCAATCAAAGCCTTAATCCCAAAAGTGGGGTCGGCTAACATGAACCAAATTTTATTATTCCGTGTAGTCGTCAACATAAATCTTTCTCCTCCATCCCTTACGATCCAAAGCTTCATCCTCATGTAAATCCATGCACTTCATATCCTTCCTAACTCCTTCCAACCAAGTCATTTTTGGTCTCCCTCTCCCTCGTTTAATCCCTCCATGGTCCCACTCTTCCACTCTTCGCACTGGTGCACACTCGGGTCTCCGTCTTACATGTCCAAACCAACGCAGACGATTTTCCCTTAGTTTGTTTGCAATGCTTGCCACACCTACTTTCTTGAGAGTAACCTCATTTCTAATTCTATCTCTTAAAGTGTTTCCACACATCCACCTTAACATGCGCATTTCCGTAACCTCCATCTTTTTAATACGCAGATCTTAGAAGCCCAACATTCTGTACAATAGAGCAACACTGGTCTTATGGCAGTCGTGTAGAATTTTCCCTTCAACTGTAAGGGAATGCTTCGGTCGCATAACACTCTCGTGACCGCTCTCCATTTAAGCCATCCTGACTTAATCCTATGGGCCACGTCTTGATCAATAACTAAAAAACACACAGATGAAGTATAAAAAGTTTTGCAGTGAGAGATATTTGTTTTATATTTGGTTGATACATACAACTATGGATGGCAAATCTACTGAATTTGATACTAGTTATTTGAATGATTTTTGATATGTGAATCTTATAGAGTTACCATTCAATGTAATCACTTTACATTAGTATGATTATTCTTGCTCTTTTATTTTTGTTGCTTATCCTTTATATGTTATAAACATGACTTCTAAAGTTGGTTTGTGAATCAACCACGGTATAAAATCTCGGCCGAGTTGATGCGTCGCGGCCGTGTTGTAACGGAAATCAAAACTGTCGTTACGATATTTAGCGTTTCATCACGGAGTACTAAAAAACAGCGCGACATATACCGCGACAAACGAATTTTAACCGCGACATCCGTATCTTGAACGAATCGTCCGCATTCACAATTTCAAAAAGTTCAATGAGTATTTATGGATTTTTCTTAAAACTTTTTCAGAGCTAATATTCTCCGTGTTTCTCGCAAAGAGTCTAATTTTTGTTTTTGTTGTAAATTTTCACGGATAAAAGAAGAGGAGGAAAGCAATCAATTCTACAACAGCCTTTCATTTCCACGCTTAAGTGGAGGAAAAAAAAAAACAAGAAAAGCAAGAAAAACTTACCGTTTTCAGATCTACGAAACCTAGAGTCGGGGATAGAACATTGCCGCCGGCCGACGAACATACCATCACTGATTACTTAGCTTCGACTCTTGACTCTTGAGGTTGAAGATGAGCTTTAAGTAATTTTTAAGAGAGAGAAAAATGGGTTTTAATTGAGTTCTTGAGTGGGAATTTAGGAATTTGAAGAAAAATAGAGCACTACTTGGGAGTTGGGAGTAGTCTGGGTCTCTGAGACTCTTCAGACTCTTCTTGGGAGTTGGGAGTGAGCTGTAAAGCACTACTCAAAGTCTTAAGCTCTTAAAGTCTCAAGCAACAGTACTGTAAGTTGAGCTTGTAGATGTTTAATTTTTTTTTTTTATTTGTAATTAAATTGTTAGATAAGGATTAAAATTGTTGTATTATATAATTATTATATGTAGTATTAGTGTATTACTTTAAGAAAGGTGTTTGACAATTATATGTAGAATTGTGGACTTGTATAGTTGTATCTTTTAAAAAATTGTTTAGGAAATTTTGTTACGTTAATATTTTTTTAATTATTGCATTAGACTAGTAGTATAAAGTATAAACTATAAAGTACTAAACAATTATACATGCTTGAACATTGGTAATTCATTTACTTGTGCATAATATTTTTTTAATTATTGTATTAGACTGATAATATAAACTTATAAAGTGCTAAACAATTATACATGCGTGAACATTGGTAATTCATTTACTTGTGCATAATATTTTTTTAATTATTGCATTAGAGTAACAATGTATCATGTAAATGAGTAAATTAAAGTTAAAATAATTTGTCACTAATTTTTGTATAAAACAAAAGATTTGATTGTAGTTTGGTGTTTTACTTATTTGCAAAAGGTTGATTTTATCTAATGGCTCCAAGAGACGAAGATATTGGTTGGAGTTTTGGGGAACCCGTTGATGGAAGTAAGCGTAAAATAAGATGCAAATTTTGTCACAAAATAATTAATGGGGGTATAACAAGATTAAAGCAACATTTAGCTCATAAAACTGGTGATGTAGCGGCATGTGAGAAAGTGTCCGTGGAAGTTAAAAGAGACATGATGGGGCTTCTAATGGAGTTTAAAGATAAAAAAAAGGGAAAAAATCGAATGGATAGAGAATTTGAAGAAAATTTAATCAAATCAATGAGTCGTCCAATCGATGATGATGAGGAGGAAGATCTTAAATTGGCATACGCGATGCGACAAAGTAGAGAACAACATAAGTTTGAATATTATCATCCAAGAAATAACTACTATCATGAAGGAGGTAGTAGTGGTATTCCCTCACGATTGAACTGATCATCATCTGTGACGAAGTTGGAGTTGGGAGAGGAAGAGGGAGAAACATACCAATTGAAGTACCATCAAATGCAGCTGCAAGATTAAGGGCACGTGAAATTAAATTGGAAAAGGATTGTCAAAAGAAAAAACAAACAAAAATTAACACTTCATTTATGAATAAGGCAAAAAAGTCCATCATTAAAGCATTTGGTAATTTTATGATTGATACTAATTTACCATTTAAGGCAATCGAGTCCCCTTACACTAATCCACTGATGGATACTATACGAGAGTGTCCAGATGTTCGAGCTCCTTCGGCTTATGAATTAGCTCGGGTACAATTAATTTATTATGTGAATTAACACATTTTATTATTTGCTATTAAAAGTATTTCTTTAGCGTAACTCTTAAGATTGAAATTATTTATTGTTATGTTATCAGGTATATCTACCAGAAGAATGTAAAGAGATGAAGAATTACATCAACTCCTTTGAACCGGTGTGGAATGAAAGAGGTGTAACAATAATGTGTGATGGTTGGTCAGGGCCAACAAACATGCACATTATTAACTTTCTTGTGTACTCGGTTCGTGGCACTGTTTTTCACAAATCAATTGATGCCACAGATGTGTATTGTAGAGACACAAACTACTACTATAGTTTGATGGAGAAGGTAGTACAAGAGATAGGGGAAGAGAAAGTTGTTCAAATAGTGACAGATAATGAAGCTTCAGTCAAAGCTGCAGGAAAGAAACTAATGGACAGATTCCCACATTTGTACTGGACAGCTTGTACAGCTCATTGTTTGGATCTTCTTTTGGAAGATATTGGGAAGAAAAGTTCAATAAAATCTGTTATAGAAAGAGCAAGAAAAGTCTCCCAATTCATCTACAAGTATAAATGGGCAGTTGATTATATGAAGAAGTTTACTGGGGGTAGAGATCTGACACGACCAGGAATCACACGATTTGCAACGCAATTCATAATGTTGGAAAGTGTTGTGAGACATAAGACTGCCTTGCAAGAAATGTTTGATTCTAGTACTTGGGTGACTTCAAGATTCGGTCAAATGAATGACGCATTGGCTGTGGAAGTTCGTGAAACGTTGTCTAAACATCCTTCCACTGAAGTTGCCAAATTTTGGGAAAAGGCTGATGAAATAATAAAAATACAAGAGCCCATCATAAAAGTATTGAAGCTTGTTGATGGAGATCTAAAACCAACAGTGGGTTTTATATATGAGGCAATGGAGCGTTGTAAGCTGGCAATTCAAAAGAATTGTACATATTACAAGAATTATTGGAAGATGATAGACAAAAGATGGAATTGCCAATTACATACGGATTTACATGCAGCAGGTAATATTTATAATATTCATGATTCTTTCAATGTACTTATATTTATGTCAAAATAAATACTTATAATTACTGTATATCTGTGTCATGTTCAAGGATGTTTCTTAAACCCTCAATACATGTACGGAGAAAATGACATTGGAAATGACCATGAGTTGTTAGTAGGGGTGAGAAAAGTAATCACCGACTTGAAAGAGATCCAGATAATGAAATCAGAGCAACCCAACAAGTAAGTTATTATTTATTAAGTTTAAAAAAAAAACATTTGTAAGATTACTTTTAAACATTTACATATATTAAAATATGTGGAAAATCACAGATTTACATGTATCGGGATAAGGCTGAAAGTTTTGGCAATAGCTCGGCACAAAGGGAAATACATCAAATGGACCCAGGTATATATTTAAACATCAAATTTAATTACAATACATGATTTATTAAAATAATTTTAATAAATAACATTACATAATACAAACAAATAATGTTTGCAGCTATGTGGTGGATGACGTATGGAGATAGCGCACCCGAATTAAGGAAAATTGTTGTGAGAGTATTAAGTCAAACCACATCATCATCAAACTGCGAGAGAAACTGGAGCATGTGGAGTTTGGTTCATACTAAAACGAGAAATCGATTGAAGTATGGTAGGCTCCATCAAATCGTCTACCTTCGATACAACATGAAGTTAAAATTGAGACATATGAGGAGGCATGGTGCCGATGAGCTGAAAACCACTTATGATCCAATTAATTTAGATTACATATTTGATGTTGACGATCCTTTAAACGAATGGTTGGAGGAATCAAAAGCTCCACTTTTCGAAGGAGATGAACTCAGTTGGTTAGATTATGATGATGGTAGAGAAGGTGGCGACGGAGGTGGTGGAAGTCGAACTGGCAACACTGTTCGATGTTCCTCTAGTCATCAAATCTTTGAGCAAAGTCGACAAAGTGCTGGTAACAATCTGCTTTGACACCACCAAGTAGCGACGATGGAGATGATGGAAATGATGGAAATGAATTTATCTCTTCTTACTCATCGAGGCAATCAAGTGGGCGCTATCAACTGCCACAATCAATGGTTAATCCTCCAAACTCTGAATTTGAAAATAATTACTCACAAGGATTTCAAAGGCGTACAAGAGAAAGACAACCTTCAATTGAACCTATTGATAGTGATGCATCATGGAATGGATTATCCACAAATGTTTTTCCATCTGAATCAGTAACTTCCAACCCCCAAGATTACAACTATCATGATACTTTTTCATCATATCCTCAATCTACAATAGGTATGCCATATGCAGGAGCGAGTGGGAGTGGATTTGGCTACCAAGAACCACAACTTGACCCTT
Source organism: Chenopodium quinoa (assembly GCF_001683475.1). Taxonomy (NCBI): domain Eukaryota; kingdom Viridiplantae; phylum Streptophyta; class Magnoliopsida; order Caryophyllales; family Amaranthaceae; genus Chenopodium; species Chenopodium quinoa. Next base: position 7,383,263 of record NW_018744693.1, on the reverse strand, counting down.
TCAATCAAGAAGGTCTTCATATTGTCAACCATGGCACCTTGAATTATGGTTGTGTGCACTATCATCAGCCTGTGGTAGTAGCGGTAACTCTAGTCAAAATGAGTCCACATGGATGGATGGTGCGGGATTATACTTTTTCGGGGAAAGTGGAAGAAATAATAATGATGGAGAAGCCCAACAAGATGCTCCACGCCACTCATTTTGGTATTAAGAATTTCATACGTATTATTTGTAAAATTTATGGCTTATGCATCATTTCAGTAGCATGGTTTGTTGTATTTATCTCATTAAACAAACGAATTTTTTTCTTTGCTAACTAAGTTATGTGGTTATTATTAATGTCATTTAAATAATAATAATTTAATTTTCTTAATAAAATTAATTAAAAATACAGAATAATATGTTTAAAGATAAAAGAAAAATACGTAAAAATAAATACAAAATTAATAAATACATTTACCGGTTATTATGATATACAAATAATTTAAAAAATGGCTTTAAATATATGAATTACTTTTATAATCACAATTATTAATGATATTTATTACAAATATACATATTTTTGGCTTCAAATTGGTAAAAAAAACCCTTAAAATGCTCTAAAATTAAAATTCTGTCGCGACGACCGATAGCTAGTCTGTTACAGGCGTAACAATACCGATACCGCGCTACCGCGACCGTTCCCGCGATCGCGACCGCGACCACATTTTTATTCTATGGATTCAACTACAAAACAGCAAAGGAAAAAGTTTGAACCGGTGTGTAAATAGACAAATTGTTATCATGGGACGTCTCCTAGTATTGATAGTGAAAAAATAATCTCAAATTATATGGAGAGATAATGAGTTTGGACTAGCTTATAAAGGGTAGCAATTTAAATAAGTAAGAGTTGTTTGTAACCTTAGTTTTAAAAAGTGTGCATTAGGCGCGCTCTTTAAGTCTCATAGACCGATAGACATAAAAAAGGCACACGCCTTTGCGCTTTTTTCTAGGTTGCTTCTTGCACCTTTACACCTTAATTTGCCACTTGTGTTCTAAAGCATCAATAGCTATTGTGTGAGTTTATTTTTCCTAAAGTATACCGTCAGACTTTGTTATGGGCAGGTTTTTTTCAATTCTAGTGTAGAGGGAAATCACATGACCCTTTCACCTTTTCTTATAATTTCATTTTTACACTTATTTAATAAAAATTACTACCTCGGATTTTTTTTAGTTGTAACTTTGGAATATTTTATATCTCTTAAATAATGCCCCAGAGTTGCAAATAAAAAAAATCGGAGTTAGCATTATTTATTTTCTATATGTATAAAGTGCGCCTCACGCCCTCACCTACAAAAGGCGCACACCTTTGCCTTGCTCTTAGGAAAAGGCCTTGGTGCACCTTGCACCCTTTAAAACTAAGTTTGTAACTAGATAAACATGAAAATCGCGAGTCTTTCCTAAACATTAATGACGGCATTTGTAAAGTTCACTCGGAAAGAGATTGATGAAATTCAACATACTTATGTTTTCACTATTCCTAGAGTTGTGTTACAAAAATCATCTAACCAAACACATATTGTTGAACCTATAACGTAATCTAATTATACTGTTTTAGATTTGAATGAGCGAGAAGACAACATTTTTATGCCTTCTGACTCACAATTTTAAAATAAAAAAATAGGGTAGCGAATGATAATGTCTGTAAAAAGAAAGGAGACATTCGCTTAATGTATGCATGATATGATGAGATCAAATCAGGAACAATTTGAACATTATTCCAGTTTTTAAAATTAGAGAGGAATTCTTTAGTACCTATTGTAGACACCTAAAAATGTCTCCCCAAAACCAAACCCGATGATGAACAACCTTTCACCGCCATTATTGGTCGGGTTGAGTATTTAATCTTGGAGTGCTTAAATCCATATTCAATCCCAATACATTTCATAAACCAACCCGATTCCTAGCCTCTTTTCCCAAACCATAACTTATTTTCCTCTTTTCGTGCCTTTAAACCCAAAATAATTCATTTCGTGTCCTTCAAAATCATTCATTTTGTGTCCTTTTTATAAAAATGTTTAGTCCAATTTATTTTGGTCCATAACCTGAGTCCAATGATTGAATAGTTGGATGGAGCTTGAAAAGATATTTCCAACAATATATTATAAGCCCAAATCCGAGTTATAACGAATAAGTTATGACCTTAATACTAAACTGAGCCCAAACCGAACCTAAGCCCACCTTACCTACAACCCAATGATCATGTGGAGGGTTCAAAAGCTTTAATCCCATCCCTAACCCAATTAGGATTAATCAGAAGCTTCTGTAAGTTTCTAAAAGATCTTAATTATCCTTTTTGAAAAGATAAGATTAAAGAGTTTGAAATTGAATAAAACTTTTCTTTCTGAAAGTCCTAATTCTATTCGAATTGAAAGACGTTCAAAGATGGTCGGACATTATTTTCGTGCTTCATAGTTTTATCCAAATCTTAGATGGTTGGATAGCCCTTAGAATTATCTTTCCAACGATATATTATAATATTAATTCCGAGCTATAACAAAAAAGATATGAATGAAATATCAAACTCTATTAAAAAATGACACCGTCCCCCTATTTTGGCCATATCTTTTATTATACAAAGGATTTTAATCTGATTTTAATTGATTTAGAAAGTATACTTCAACAGCTTTCCAACGACATATTATTTATCTTATTCCGATTTCTGGATCAAAATATATGATAAAAACAAAAACCGCAAAAACTGTTGTGTATCGCAAGAGTTTTATTTTGATTCGAATTCTATCTTATCTTAATTCTTCGATCCTTCTTTTTTCATTATAAATAGAGGTCATATCACCTATTTTTTCAATCATCAACAAGCTTGATCACCAATTAATTCTCTTTTCTCTCTTCTATGCTCTAACCTAAACACTAGCCTACCTTATTTTTTCAAAATTCATTCCTTAAGCACTCCAAGGAGTCCGTACTTTACTCAAGGTTTTGTCCTTAAACCAAGGCGTGAAAGGTAGAATTGTTTGAGGGTTTGACCCCAAATCAACTCTATTTAATTTAATTTAATTTAATTGTTGTTTTATTTATTTCCTTGAAGTTACTAACTCGGTTATTGTTTTATAGTTGCAAGCAAACAAAATCAAAGTAAGAATTATATTCCATTTATTTCTATTATTTTTCTAACGATTTTATATTGTTGGATTTATTGTTATATTGCTTCCAATATCAATGTTTATTCCATTTATATATTTATTGATCACCATATTGCATGTTAAAGGGAATATGTAATTGAAAATCAAGTCTAATAAAATAATTTGGACAACCGGTTTAGGTTCCTTTTTAATCTTGTTGATTAATCAAGTGATCACGATATTTTAGAATTATATGTTGCATTAATATTAAACCAATTTAGCTTAATAATAGTTTGGAACAAATTGAATCTTTGTTTGCATGCCTTTGAGACCGCAGGAATCTCTTTTCACTGTAAGAATCGAGTAATACGGGCGAATGTGAATCTATGACTCACTTCGTACCATCATCCCCGATCCTTCTTTCGTGGTTCCGAACCATATGGAGTTAGTAGATTCATGGATTATGAATGCGGTGTGACCTTCACGGGTCAATTGTTGTTGCCTATCGTTGTCCCTTTCTCGTGGTTGCCTTATAATGATCCGTGAACGGTTTACAAGTTCCTTAAAAACTTGTTGACGGCTCCCTACTTTCCTTGTCCCTGATCGTATTATGTCAATTCTTATTTCCTAAGAG